>NW_024383388.1:0-55741 GCF_016835505.1 Polypterus senegalus
AAAAAGGGGGGGGAAAAAAAAAAAAAAAAAAAAAAAAAAAAATTTTTTTTCCCCTTTTTTTTTTTTTTTGTTTTTTTTTTAAAACTCTTTAAAAAAAGAGTTTTTGGGCAATCATAAGGCTATAACCCCAAATTCTTGCAGTGTTAGTTTTTCTCTGTTGTTAAAGGGTTTTTTTCTTAGTGTTATAATTTTTTTACATTTGTTTACTATTACACTGTCTTTCTATGGTATAGTTAACTATATTTGTGTTAAAAACTTAAAAATATATATTTACTACAGTTCATACGGTCTGGAGCGGTTATGGTGTGAACCGAGGTTCCCTGTATTACTGTCAAACAAATTACAGACTTTTCCCGGGAAATACAAACCAGTATTACTGAGAAAAATTAAAGGCACATAATGGGGAAATTTTCGCTACATACAAGGCCCCTTGCCATTTAATATAGACTTTCCTGCTAATTTTTTGCACTACTGTTCTAGGGGTTTTTTAGGGTTTAAATTTCTAGTATACAATAATACCTTATAAACATTGGAAAGTCTGTGAGATTGGATTCTGACAAAGGCTAAAACAAATTAATAAACAATGGGAAAGTAGAGCAATATATTACTCTACGAGATAAAAAAATTGGCAAAAGTCTGGCGGATTTTGGGGAAAATGTTTTGCACCCTGTTAAAATCTTTTTTGATGTATGTTTTTTTATGTATGTAATTTTAGGGCCCCCAGTGTACAAATGCAGTGGAATAAAACATTGTTTGTTTGCTGAATGGAATATAAAACCAAAAATTAGAGACTTCATGTGGGGAACACCCACATGTTTTTAGTCTAGTGGTAGGGCCCCTAATTAAAGTGCTAGGGAGTGGTGAAGATAGTGCATCATTCATATGGCATTTAAGGGGTTTAAAAAGTGCGGGGTGATGGGACATGCATTGTCTTTCCCGCCTTTCATTTAGTATCTTTGTGTATGTATTTTATGTTTGCTTACGGGGGAAAAGCAGGAACCCCATAATGTTTGGCAAATTTTATTAGGTAGCATTGGGACTAAAAATCCCTAAATTTATAAAAAGTCCCCCATTTTCCCAGTGGAATGGAGAGCAAACAGGCTAAACTATGAAATCTTAGTTCAGGTTAAAAAGTAGAAGTTGAGCTGAGTGTCCACAAAAGGGAAAGGGAAATAAAAAGGATTAAACAAAAAAACAGATCTTTTTTAAAGAACACAGCTGCTGTTTAAAAAAAGGGGCCTTTAGCTTGTATTTTGGTAATAAGGAAGATCATGATAGGAAGAAAATGAAAGGGGAATGAAATGAAAATGGAATTTTGGGGAAGTTTTGAAAGATGAACAGTTAGTGTGATAATTGTAAAGTTTCCCAGGTAGAACACCCACTGCTGAAGGGGAAAAGCGGTAACAATGGAAAAAATGTAAACCCCCCATGGTGAAACTTGGGCAATAGAACCCAGATTGGACTGGAACCTAAAACATGGGTGGGTGACTTAAGAGACAGATGAGTGCTCAGATAAAAGGGGGGAATGTGAGTGTGGGGAAAAGGGGGAGGGATGAAAGGAAGGGTAAAAACAGGATGTTTCTTCCATTATTCCCCCCTGCACCACAATCTGGAAATTCTGAGGTCTGCCCAGTTTTAAAAACATCTCCCCGATAGATTTTCCCCCTGTTAGGAAGGAAAAAAGTGTGAACGAAATTTGATTTGGAAAAAGAGATCAGATGGAAGGAAAGGGGCTGGTAAAGTGTGAATGGCAATTGTTGACTAGGGGGCATGAAATGGAAAATGCAAGGATATTGAGTAAAGAAAGTGTGAAATTAAAAAAAAGAACAAGGGAAATTAATGGAATTAAAGTGTTTGTGTGTGAAAGGTCAAAAAAGTGCTAATGCAAGGATGCTGAGTTGGAAATAAATCACCAGTTTAGGATTTGGTTTGAATGAACCAGGACAACCCAAAAGAACAAAGGAGGGGGAATTAACCAAGTTTACAAGCTCGCCAAAAAAGCCAGGAATGCATAGGGATGTGAGGGTCCTAACAGCCGTGCTGGGGCCAGCAGTAATTAAAAGCACACACTTAGGTTCAGTAATTGAAATCTGACTGACCAGCTGTTTAAAAAGACAGGCTATGAATCTCCATACAATAAAATGGAGAAAAGTGAGCTGGTCTTTAGTAAAGAGCACAGGTCAGTTTTAGGAGAGATGCTGGATCTGGCACTTGGATTCTGGAGGTTTTAGCCCACACTTTCAGGTAGCAGTTACCATAAAATAAAAAAGTACACACAGGCAATGAAAAAAATAGAAGGGTAGCACAGGAAGACAGGAAAGGGAAAACAGTTATTTCTGTTTCAATTTTCTGGCCTTTTGCAATAGTGCTACTTCTATTGTAAGGTTTTTATGGACTTTGGGTTTGTGCAGGTAATAAATAGTGAAGGCAATTAGCAGAGTAAAATCCATGCAGGAGATTGGGTTATCATTAGCACATTAGAGCAGAGTGGCAGTATGGCCAAGCTGTTCCAATGAATGCCTGGAAGCAAAGTTTGAGTATTGGCACCAGGCTAACAACCAATAAGAAGAAGGTGAGATGGACAGAAACTGCTTTGTCACCTTCCATTTTGCAGACCTGCCTACATAGCGGAACGCATAAAGAAGCTATGAAAAGACGACAAAGACGACAAGCAAAGACTAAAGACAAAGACATGAAGAAGAACTGAAGAGACAGCAAGAAAAAGACAGTTATTGGGGTTTCAGTGAGTAACAAGTCCACAAGTCATGCAATAATAGGACTAGTCACAATAGCTATAGTTTAAAAGGAAAGGTTTGTTCATTACTGCTGCAAATTTATACTCCAAGGGGTGGAAACTGAACAAACCATTTAGGAATACCAAAATAAGGGGGTTAATTTTGGGTTCATATAGTATAGATTCTGGGTTTTAATTAATTAAGTGGGATAATTAATATCCATCCATCCATCCATTATCTAACCCGCTATATCCTAACTGCAGGGTCATGGGGGTCTGCTGGAGCCAATCCCAGCCAACACAGGGCTCAAGGCAGAAAACAAACCCCGGGCAGGGTGCCAGCCCACCACAGGTTGCACACACACACACACACACACACACACAAGGGACAATTTAGGTTCGCCAATGCACCTAACCTGCATGTCTTTGGACTGTGGGAGGAAACCGTAGTACCCGGAGGAAACCCACGCATACAAGGGGAGAACATGCAAACTCCACGCAGGGTGGACCTGGGAAGCGAACCCAGGGTAACTGCGAGGCAGCAGTGCTACTCACTGCGCCACCATGCCGCCCATGATAAGTAATATAATTAATACTATTGTTAAAGAAAGTTATACTAAGGAAATTGGTGAAGTAGGTGCAGCTGGTACATTTGAAGGTCATATGCGCTCCGAAGTTTAGGTATAGTTTTATTGAGAAATTATGGAAGCCCTGCTGAGGTTGTCAGCTGTGGTACAGGCACAGGACCAGTGGGCCAATTCTGAACTGAGGTGTTTAGCACATCGAGTATGCATATGGTGAGCAAACAATTCTTGGGGTGGCCTACAGGGGGAATGATGAGAGTTGCTTAGCTGTGATGTCTCATGGTGGTGATGCCAGCTTATACTGGTAAAGGCTGATGACAGTCAAAGGTTAGACCATGGTAGAAAAGCACAAGATGCAACTAAGTCAACCCCAAATATGTGAAGAGTGGCCACAAATGTTGGTTTGTGAACAGTTTATGCAGTGGCACATGTGCTCTCACTTGGGCAGAAGTGGTTGTACTGGCACCTGTGGTATGTTACCTTTCAAATTTTGATGTTAATTGTGCAGCTGCATATGCTTAAACAGATAGTTTGGGACAGGGGTCTAATTAGCAGTTAGACATAAAACCAGTACAGATTAAAAATTCACACGATAGACTTAAATTTCATTGGGCTAGTTTAGTGGAAGGTGTGGACATGCCTCATTTTGAACCAACAGATCTGATGACATATGAAGACTGCAGAAAGCTAAAGAAACAGATGAAGCAAGCCGGAGCAAATACAAGTCATCAGGAGCAGATCCATTTTCTTCTGATTGTCTTTGAAATAAAGAAGATATGTAATGAACAAATGGTCACGGATAACTTTTAACACTGGGAGAGCAAATACTGCAAATCAAAGCACAAGATATTCAACAGACTCTTTAAACAATTAAGACTGTTTATAAAGACATTGTACAAAACATTCATCAGGGTGGAGTGTTGTGATGTGAGATTTTGCATATAACTTGATAAATATTTTGTATGTCTTTATTTGTAATTTAGGCAAAGCAATGTAATTTAGTGTTTACCTTATAACTGAATCTCTTTGAATTTTACGACAGAGATGAGGGAAGGAAGTGCTTGACACAATTGTTTCTCTGCTAGAGTCTTTCAACCCCTGCAAGGACGCCAGGTTAGCTTAACATATGGTCTTGGGGGGGGGTGGCAGGTGTTAAGATGTTCTATTCCCCCATTGGTCTGAGGTATGGCTGTTTGGAATTGGTTTGCCTCAGAGGCCTTTAAGTACCATGTTGTCCTATTGGCTGTAGGGGATGGACAGAAACCCCATACATTTGCTTGCTTTATCTCACTCTCTCTTTCCTGTTAACCTTTGATGATGAAGAAGTATCTTTCTCTTACTAACATCTGAAAGAAGCATCTCTTGCTAACATCTGATGATGAAGACAACACAATGAAGAGCACAGCTCAGCATACATATTGAACAGGCTTGCGGCCTGTTCTGAAGAAAGACTGAGCCGAATGATGCCTTAAATAGAGACATTTTAAGTAACTACAAGTCTGTGTGCTGCCTGAAACTATACATCACCATTTAATCAGTTTGTATGGTTGCCAATATTCAAATGTACTTTGCATATTGTTATTATTTATTAATATTATCAATAATACATTATTTTATGTGTAACTTAACTCCTGCTTGTCTTTTTACTATCTAATTGCCTGAGGTTATAGATATAGAAGGGTTGGTGGGGATAAGTTATATACAATAATACCTTAAAAACAGTGGTAAGTCTGTGAGATTAGGCATTCTGACAAAGGCTACATATTAATAATACAATCGGGGAAAGTAGAGCAATATATTACTCTACCAAGATAAAACAAAGCTAAAATTTAGACACGTAATCTTTCAGTCACATAAAAGATCGATCTATCTATCTATCTATCAAGTTTTCCAGCTTATGAAGAAGACATTTTCATATAGACTGCAAGGGATGAAACAGTATAATATTTAGATATTATATTTTCAAACCCTTACAATCCAGTTTAACATTCACTTTATTAATTTTAGTTCTTAATGAAATGTTAGTGTATGCCTAGGCGTGTCCACCTTTAAGATAACTTCATTATGAGAGTAAGTCAGTTTTAACTGATTGTGGCTTATGGATACTTACATGTGTATAAAACAAATTGGTAATTGCACATTTAAATACATATTAGTTATTTTCCATCTCTGATCACATCTCCTCATTTGTTACACTGTTTATACTTTATTTCATTCTGAGACATTTATGTAGAGCTCACTAGTTAATAATTAGAACATTAGAATATAAAACATATAAGTTGCCAGTACAGCTTTCAGAGGCCTTGTTAGCTAACATTTGTTTTCAATAATAACTTTTTAGGGGCAGTTTCAAACCACACTCAAATAAAGTATAAGTGGCTCACAGCAGGATATTTTTAAGGTTAATCATCGTTCCTAATTTTACTATGTAGCATGTGAATATCTGCTGTACATAAAAATGGATATCTAACCATCAGTATGTAGTAGTAGCAGCAGTAGCTGTAGTTCTGTCACTTGTACACAAAACACTGAAAACCTTAGTTACATGTCTGACTAACATGCACTAAGAGCTACAACATCTGTAAAATCCATTACTCTGTAAGTTGCCTCAGTAATATTCCATGTAATTTAGACATGTGCTTATAACATATTTCAGAGGAAGGAGTATCATACAACTTATTTCTGGTGTGAATTTTAAATTTTCTTCATTTAAGAGAACTGAAAAACCCACACATAAGCATAATATACACAGCACACAGGTAGCATTTGAATACTCCATCTGGTAAGCATAATTCATAAAAGACATTAAGAAGTGTGTGAATCAGAAAATATCAAAACTTTAAAATAACTCTGACACTTTAATTACTGTTTGTTTGAATCTATACATGTAATACAAATCTGGTGAAAATTAAGATATTCCATGTCTAGATATGGAAAAATCAATCCAAGTGGTTTCAGATCTCATGCTATACAAAAACTTTTTGGGAAATGTTGTTGCCAAATGCAGCACATAACTGCAAAAATACTGAAAACTCATTTCAGTTGTTTACAATATAACTGTTGATTAGACAATCGTTTTTAATGTTTTAATTTTAAATTTACCTCTCGAAGTCTGTAACTATTTGTAATATAAGTATACATACCACTGGAAAACCACACTCTTGAAATATAACACAGAATGGATTTGCTAGCAAAAATCGTAGCAAAATTTTGTTACTTATTTAAAATATGCGTTGTTCTCCCTGAATATCCTATTCTGTATTTTTTATTAAAGGCATGGTGTTGTTAGCCAAATGTGGAAAATAACATTTTAACTGCAAACCTGTGTCTACCAAGTAAGCTCTTTATATTTGTTTTTCTATTAATTTAATGTTTTTGCTGGTTTGTCTTTATTTTTATGGTATGTATTGAAAAAGAAGCCTATGATTCATTATGTGTAAAATATTAATAACAACTTTAACAAATGACATTAAGTTAATTTGCATTGTTAGCTTTTACTGCATATTTTCAATCTCCCCAACTTTAAGATCTTAATATGTTAATATACAAATACAGTATCTTGGAGTGTTCCTAACTCTGTTACAAGGGTTATATTATAGTATAATTATTAGATTAATAGTATAGGATGAGAAAAATCTATTCATTGTATGAGACAGACAGACAGACAGACAGACAGACAGATACTTTATTAATCCCAAGGGGAAATTCACATATTCCAGCAGCAGCATACTGATAAAGAACAATATTAAATTAAAGAGTGATAACAATGCAGGTATAACAGACAGACTATAACTCTGTATAATGTTAACGTTTACCCCCTTGGGTGGAATTGAAGAATGGCATAGTGTAGGGAGGAGACGATCTCCTCAGTCTGTCAGTGACAGTTAGTACTCAAATTTACATCCAGAAAAAAATAGAATGTGATATGGAAAATCTAACATTTCATAACATTTTTAAAAGAAATTTGTGAAGTCAGAATTTGTTAAAAGGAAAATATAAAACAGATGCATTATAATTTGAGCTGTTACCTTTAAAAGGAAAACACAATTACTTAGATATTACTAGAGACAGACATTCAGTAGCTTTGGCTTATATCAACATTTGTTGTAATTAAAAACTAAGTGCAATATTTAGGAGTATTAACTACTATAATCTGGATATTTATACTTTGGTACTTAATTTCTTACAACTATTAAAGTCTTTATAAAACGAGATTAATCTTTATTTGTTATAGACACTCAATTTGTATACTGTACAGACCGTAATTGAAAATGTCCTATTGATCGTCACGGCATTGATGCATGGAATCCATCTATATTCACACTCCCGCTCATGCAGATCTATAGAGTCAAGTGAACAAACCATATTACAGCCATGTTCTCTGTTTCTGCATAGGATCTACAGTCAATTCAAGTCATTCTTCATAACCTATTTAAAACAGCATTTTCAAAAAAAAACAAAGGTAAAAGTGTGCTGAATTAATACAAAGCTTTGTTGAAGGCAATGATGAAGAAAAGTTTACGCAGAAGGAAAGCAATGTCCTCAGGCAGTTTTTAGCTTTGTATATATATACAGTGCAATACTGGGCTGAAAAATGAGTATTAAATTGAAAATTCAACTTGCTGAGATGTAAAGACTATGTCTTGTTGTTTTAGCTACCTGAATAAAGGCTGCAATGCTGAAACATCAAGTGATTGTCTGTCTTCAGGACAGTTATGGTGATGCACCAACCAGCCGTGGATGCAGGTACTGCAGAAGGCATGTTCACAAGGTGCCTGAAGTGGGTTTTCCAGCACATCTTGACAAATGCAGCACAGAAGTCCCTCATTCACATAGCCAACAAAGCGCTCTATATCATAGCCCATGTTGCTTGCCTAATGAGAAAAACAGCATATAAATCAGAAAATAAATAAAATTAATTACTAAAAAGACTTTTAAATAGTTGTAAAAACATATTTCAACTGTAGCTTTTACCAACCTTTATTTAAATTCACAACTGAAATCCTTATGACTTTGTGATTGTTACTAATATATTTTGACATAGTTTGCATTTTAACATTTTTGAGCTCACAGTGCAATGGACCACCAATAATCAATACATACATAAAAACATGCTGAAAGAATATACAGTATCTGACAATGTTCACTGTGATTTTAATATTTTTTATAGTTTACACAGGATTACAATTCATCTTAAAATTTTTAAATTGGGACACATTTGGAAAGAAAACATATATTCATCAAAACACCCATTTTCTTTTGCATAATTTAAGTATTAAAAAGATTTTTTTTTTCCTTACCTAATGTAAAATGTTCAAAGTTTACTTTTTTGGTGTCTCATTTCTTTCAAGTGTCACAGAAAATAACAAGAAACTAGAACTGAATACATCTATATTTTGGTAAATGAAGCTTCCATTTAACGTTTAACCTCACTGTTTTATTCAATTACCAAGCTTACAACACATCACTGTTGACATTTCAGTGGCATATTATGTATCTCTGGTTCACCTCCACTACCTCAGTACATATGAGACAGTAAGCCAATGGAGGCATTCAGTAACAATCAACATGCATATTACTTCCAAATCAACAAAACAAACGTTGGATAATAATAAAAATGAATACTGTACATGCAAAACATTATTTTTATTTCTTCATCAACCAATTCACCTCACTCTGAGTGGAACATAATAAACTGAAGCTACTGAAATTCAAGTTAGTTATCTTTCTCGCTCGCGCGCAGCGTGTCTCTCTCTCTCTTCTCTTGAGGGCAATCGTCTCCTATTCTCTGTCTGAGTCTGTGTGCCTCACTCATATAGTCAACATCCGTATGAGCGTATACTGTTTACTACAGCATTGTGACTGTATGTGTGTGTGTGTGTGTGTGTGCGCGCGCACGTGTGTGCTGTGAAGTGCGAGTCCCCATCTTGCGCCCCAAAACACGAAGCTGAGTCTCAGTACTTTAACAACACCAGCCTTATTCAGCTGGAAACAGCAACAGCGCTGTTATTTATTGTAGCGGGATCTTTATAATGTTCCTTGTATCACCCATTGACGGCAGGCTCTTATAGCATGTCTGCGATCTTTTTGGATGCGCTTATACATGAACTGCTACAGAGCTGGGAGACTGCGATTGCTTTGGGACACTCTTCCGCATGTCGTCCCGTTGGGTGGAATCCCACATGAGTTTAGAAACTCACTCACATCAGCCATGATTCTTTTTAAAGGTAAAGTGCAGGTTAATTTGTTTTATGTATTTTATTTTATATCTTGTATTAATCATTTTTATATGAATAGTTTTGGGCTGTGGAACGAATCATCTGAATTTCCATTATTTCTTATGGGGAAATTCACTTTGATATATGACTGCTTTGGATTGTGAACACGTTTCCGGAACGAGCTATGCTTGCAAACCGAGGTTCCACTGTAAATAGAAATTAATAGAAACAATTGTACTTTTTGTCAAAGCTAAGTATAGTCAACCTGGAAAAAAAAAACATTTAAACCTTTAGGCTGATGATTTCTTTAACCGCTAATTAAATTCAGATATTTTAATCTGCTTTTCCAAAACTGATCCTCATTTGCCAATTCCTGTCAAGGATCAACTGTAAGCTGGTCTTTAGTGGATAGTCAATAGAATAATGACCTCACGACATTACCATGAAAGGTGTAACTTCTTCCAGCTTACTTAGTCTGGCACTCTGCGCTGCCACTACTTAGGCATAAGTTCTTGTGGATTTCTGCAAACAGTTTCAGTGTTTTTGCCTCTCTCTGTCTGTCGCTAGAGGTCGGACATCCTTGGTGTTGGGTGAGTTGTCAGCCATGCTTTGCCCTGGATGAATACTTGTTCTGTTGTCCTCTGTCTCTCTACATTGATGTCCTTACCAGTTAACCTTCAAGCACACCCAACGTCCCTTGGTATATGCAACACCTCTTCTTTTGTCAGTGTCACATTCTGTCTCGGAAGTTCCCAATAATCTATCATACTTTTGGTGCCTATGCCCTGTGATTCTCTTTCCGAATGGTCATTCCTTACAACATTAAGAGAAACAAATGAGACTATTGTGCAATTATATATATAAGAACAAATGTTTACTTGAGTAAACAATAATACAGAGTGATGTAATCTTTAGGTAAAATGTAATTGATACTAATAGTAAATGGCCAAACTAACCAATCACCACTTTTGAGTATTCTGCAATAAAATACACTATTTGTGTAGTGTATCTTTTATATACAATATACAACATACCATGTTAATTTTGGTAGCGATTCTAAACCTAACATTTTTTTCATATTACTGTCTTTCACATTACCATGGAGCACAGAGCTCCCTATTCTGTATATGCCCTTGTACAATTTTAAAAAAGCGTCTCCAAGCCAGTTTCTGAAGTTCTTGGTCAGTTTAATGATAAGTGCAGCACCAACTGTACTTTTGAGGAATTGTCCTGATCTCCTGTTCGTGCACCTACTCCTAAAAGGGGATTGATATCCTCTTACTATTAATAGGGTTAATAGCTTTCTCCAAATTCTGAAGAACGAATTTATGAAGGTGTGGGTATGTAAAAAAAAAAAAATCATTTAATTTTACTACTGAACATTCTAACTAGAGATTTCTTTTATCCTCACCCGGATATGCTCCAGGTGCTCCCCGGCAATCACCCGTCGACACGCCCCTGTGTGGCAGAAGTGCCGGTTGTAGTTCCGGAAGCATTCCGGGTGTCCCTGCTACTCTTCCCCCCAGCACTTCCTGGTGTGGCAGAAGTACTGAGGTCCAGGGTTTCCAAGGCGTTTGGGCACCACCTGGCGGGGACCACAGGCCCCTACAGGGTTGGGCTTCCATGCCCTCAACCCGTGGCCCCCAAAGCAACCAGGGTGGCGGCCCCCATTTGATCCAAGGTGGGCGCACGCCCTTTTCCAGTCCTTTATGGCGTTCCGGCCGGGTCGTCGCCCCTGGCACCTCTGACAGTGCCCCACTGCCAGCGAAGACCACTTTCGGGAGGAGCGGCACGTCCCTGAGGGAGGCTTACCCCTGCTGGTCCTACATATGGGAAGCGGGGTCCGCCCTGTTCTCCCAACAGGCATAGGGCGGAGACGCCACTGGACACCACACACAGGTGTCCTCACTGTGTACACAGGCTCGCTTCGCCTTCTACCACGGCACCCCTGGCCCACTCCTTCGCACCCCTCTGAGGTTTTCGTGCCCCTTTGGTTGGAGCCACGCGCCCCTTCAGTAGCCTCCGCCAGCCATGGTGGCACCCCTCAGCCAGCGGAGAGTCCTCCCATCAGACGGCCCGTCTTACTGCTTGTCCAGGGTCCGGTCCTGCAATAAACAGAAACAAGGGGGCAGAGCCGCTGACTGGACACCCTTCCCTGGCGTCCCCTTGTGCACACGACTGGCGTAACGCCAACCCCTCCGACCGGCACCTCGACACTTACCTGTTCGGCACCTCCGTGGGTTCCCGGTTCTTCTGTAGGGTGGATTAAACAGGACCGCTTGCAGACCTTTCCTCTCCGCTGACCTCACGGGTTCCCTCTGCCCTTGCAGAGGGCGGCCAGCACTCGGACGTGTGCACCCAGCACTACGTCCCTTTCTATTGGAGGAACCGGCATTCACCCTTCGATTCCTCCTGTCACTCTGGGACGCCCTGACGGTCCGAGTCTCCTTATTGCAAAGAAAGAGACTCCTTCCCGTCTGCGTCCCTGTAGAGCGGCGCGATACTGCTGCTGACTTGGGGCGGAGGGCACTAGGACCTGGGGCACTCAACAGCCCGTGTCCTGCCAGCCCTCTTCGCTGTCTCTCCCCTCATCGCGCTCACAGCCCCCTGCGCCGCATCCACTGTTGGAGGACTAGCTACTTGTTGCTGATCATTGTTATCACAGCCGTTTTCGGCAAGCCCTCCCTTATGCTGTACGGGGATGGCTGTCACCTTCCCCGCCGTACACCTCCGGTTGAAGAATCCAGCATCGCCGTCTAATCGCCCTCAACAGCTCTTCGATTGACGCGACCACCTTCATCTCCAGTCACCACAATTCCGCCTCGTATGGGCACCTGCAACAAGCGCTGCTCCAGCGGGCTGAAGGCACGCCTCCAGCTCCGACAGAGCAGCCGGCAAAGACAGGAAGTTAACCGACGCGGAGCTTACCTCTCCGTCAGCCCCAAATGCCGGCAACTTCCTGTGGGCCTCTTCCGCCGGCCCAATCGGGTCTCCCAGCACGTGATGGACATTCCTTCGCCGCGCTCTCTCCAGTCATCGCGCGCACGCCAAGACACACCATCAATTGCGTGCTCGTCATGGGGAGGGCCTTCTGGTCCGCAGCCATTTTGGCTCCTCCTGTGGCGGCGACGTGCTCGCTGGCGTTCTTGCGGTTGCCAGTGCCTCTCAAGCTGCAGCGGCTCCTTCTCCGCAGCTGCCGCTGCGCTGTCGAAGCCCCGCAGACCAGCATACGTCCGTCACTGACGCGGATCCGGGCAGCCCCTGCCTGAAAGATAGAAAACACGCCGCTGCCGATAGGCAGGGAACTCACCTCCCAGGTCCCATCTAAATGAGGAGACGTCCTCCGTGGCCGGCGTGAGCAATGCGGTGAACTTATAGGAGTCTGCTGCACTCGCGCCATGCACGTCGCCAACCCGCGACAGGGTTAAATGGCTCTCCTGCCGACCCGTGGCAGTCCGTGGGGTACCTTTCTTCGCTGGTTACGTGTACATGCAGCTGCACGTGTGGGTGGAGTTTCCTGCTGCGCCGGGCCGTCCACAACACAATTTTTTTTATATAGGTCCCCGCCTTGAAACAGGCAGAGAATCCTGCCAGCTACGCCAGATTTGAACGGGACCCGGACACAGACAGGCAGACATGTTGTTATCCACCACCACACGTTAATTTACAACACAACTATTTAAAAAAGTCAGTGCACACAAACGCCAAAGTCCCCAAAGTCCAGGCCTCTTTCACTCTTGCCTTTCTTTGGGCCGCCTCCACTCTCGCTCCTCTTGCTTTGTCCTCCTTCCACCTGACTCCAGCCTCGAATGAAGGGAGGCGGCCCCTTTTATCCTCACCCGGATATACTCCAGGTGCTCCCCGGCAATCACCCGTCGACACGCCCCTGTGTGGCGGAAATGCCGGTTGTACTCCCGGAAGGAATTCCGGGTGTCACTGCTACTCTTCCCCCCAGCACTTCCTGGTGTGGCGGAAGTACTGAGGTCCAGGGTTCCCAAGGTGTTGGGGCACCCCCTGGCGGTGACCACGAGCCCCTACAGGGTTGGGCTTCCATGCCCTCAACCCGTGGCCCCCAAAGCAACCAGGGTGGCGGCCCCCACGTGATCCAAGGTGGGCGCACGCCCTCTTTCGGTCCTTTATGGCGTCCTGGCTGGGTCGTTGCCCCTGGCACCTCTGACAACTGTTTACCGTCCTTCCAGATTTCAACTTTGAAACTTTAACTTCACAAATTAGATTTTTTTTGCTACACCTTGATCCACACTCCACCTATTAAAAATACAAAATAATCCATAAAATGTCATAATCATCAACTCAAAAGGAGATAAAATGAGTAAATGGAAAAAAATAAGCTGGCTTACATCATACAAAAACAATTCAGAGCTTGTCTCATTGCAGCACTGATTCTGACAGTACAAGGAGCTCTCTCTCGAATTGGTCTGTGTCATAGCAGTATTTTTCCATATGATGCTGATTAGTCAGTATCTGAATGTGGTTTAAAACTTTTGGCAATGCATAGGTGTACTGCCTTGAAGATGTCTGACTCCAAAAAAAACAAAAAAAAAACAACTTTGAACTGCACCAAACTCAAAATCAAAAAACTATCCCAGCACCAAATAAGTATATATACCTCCACCAAAAAATAATCACTAGGAGATATATAATTCTATATACAAAAGCCACCAAAATTACAACTGCTCCTCCAAATAGCTCAGCAGTGCTTATTTCTACCTCGCTCTTAGGTCCTCTGACGACCCCTGTTGGCCGGTAACTCTTTAAATATAATCGGCAAGATTGTCCAGCCAATCTGCCAACACGTCTACCCTCATGCACCTATCCCGGTAGACAGTAGCGCGTTCATGCCACGCGGCGCGTGACACGCCCTGAGCAACTAGGTATTTAAAGTAACTCCTGGGTCACGCCACAGATAAACCCTCCGGTACAGCCAACGGCTATGCTGAGCTCAAGCATACCTGTTGCCGACTCACCAGTAAGTAAACCATTTTTTAACGTTATGGGATCCCCATCTCTGTCTCAATCAAATGCCGGCTTTCACTTTTAGGCGCGCTAATACTCAAACTGCCTGCACTGGGCAGGCAGCGAGTTTGGCGTGTAAAATGAACACGTGCGGTGGAGCCTGTACTGGCCATTATACCGGCCCACACGTGTCCACACCCGCCTCACAGCGCTCACCAGCTAGACGGCCCGTGCCCGCAACAGCGCCCTCAACACACCAATGGCAAGTACACTTTCTTATAGCCATATAAATGCAGCTGCTTCACTTAAATTTGGTAAGACGTGACCGCCATGCATTACCACACTCCCCTTAAGATTACAGGTCGCAAGTCGGGAAAAATAATCCGCCACAAGATTTTTCTTTCCTGACACATAGCGTACCTGAAATTTATAAGGTTGGAGCAACAAATACCAACGGGCCACACGCTGCGTTGAATGTCTCATTCGCTGCATCCATTGCAAAGCCCCATGGTCACTCTCAACTACAAACTCTGTTGACAAAAGGTAATATTTTAAACTATCAATTGCCCATTTAATAGCTAGTCCCTCCTTTTCCAACACTGCATATTTCTTTTTCTATCAAACAGCTTTCGACGGATAAACAAAATAGGTCTCCTTTCTTCTCCTTCCCCCTGCATTAAAGCGGCGCCCAAACCTTCCCCTGAGACCTGTAAAATAAAAGGTTTGGAAAAGTCAGGACAATGCAATAATACATTTTCACAGAAAACTTTTTTCAATGTATTGAAAGCATGTTCACATGTCTCTGTCCATTTGATGTTTCTAGGGGCTTGGTTTTCAGGAGGTCAGATAGGGTGCTGCAATGCTTGAAAAGTTCGGAATGAACCGACGAGTACCACCCCACTAGTCCCAGAAAGGAACGGACCTGTCTTTTGTGGTTGGCTGCAGACGATTCTGGATGGCAGCCACTTTGTCAACCTGAGGGACGGATAATACCGCCCCCTATGGTGTAACCCAGGTATTGCACCTCTTCTTTGCACAACACTGTTTTTTTCTGGGTTTATCACCAAACCAGCATCTTTTCAGACGGTCGAAAACTTCAGCAAGGCGCTTTAAGTGGTCTTCCCATGATTGACTAAACACTACCACATCATCAATATATGCTCTAGCGTAGCTTTCTGCTCCTTGCAGCACTTTGTCCATCAGGCGTTGGAAATTGGCAGCTGCCCCATGTAAACCAAATGGCATTACGGTGAACTGGTATAAGGCCTCCAGGCGCAAATGCGGTGAGTGGCTTTGACTCTTCTGTCAGTGGTATCTGCCAATAACCTTTACATAAATCAATAGTTGTTAAAAATTTAGCAGGACCCAACTGCTCCACTAATTCATCTACCCTTGGCATGGGGTAGGCATCAAAAGCAGATATTGCATTAACTTTTGAATAGTCTACACAAAATTGCATTTGTCCATTTTTCTTTGGGACGAGTACAACAGGACTACACCATTCACTCACCGATGGTTCAACTATTCCAAGTTGTTTCATTTGCTCCAATTCCTCCTTGAAGACCTCCTGCAAGCGTGCGGGATGGAAATACGCAGTTCTCACCAGGACCTGGGGAGGTAAGTCTTATATTATGTTGAATGAGCTCAGTCTTACCAGGCAGAGCTCCAAACAAACCCTCTGGAATGATCTGTTGGATATCCTGTCTTTGTCTGTCACTCAGGTGTTCCAATGAGGGCAACAGTACAGCATCTGGTCTGGATGGCAAATACATGTTCCTCTGCCTCATCCTCCTCCAAGACACTTCGAATGAGAAACTGGAATGAAGGGTTAGTATTCTCATGCAAAGCCTTTAACATATTGATATGAAATGTCTGTTTTGGCTTCCGTGGATGGTCAGGCATCTCAATCTCATAAGTGACTGGACCTTTCTGTGCTGTCACCGTATAAGGCCCCTGCCACTTAGCTAGTAAGCTGCTCTCAGTAGTAGGCAGCAGTAAAAGTACCATTTGTCCCACAGCGAGGTTACGTTCTCTTGCGGCTTTGTCATACCACGACTTCTGTTTGGTTTGTGCCTTCTCCATATTTCTCTCTTCACCATCTGGGATAGGTAAGCAAATTTTTCCTGTAAGTTGAGCACAAAAGTTAGCACATTCTTCGATTCTGCTCTTGGTCTTTATCTCCTTCTAGAGTCTCTCTTAGAACACTTGAGAGGATTGTGCAACGATCGCATATAGCAGTTCAAATGGGGAGAATCCTGTTGATGACTCCGGAACCTCTCGATATGCGAAAAGCAGGTAAGAGTAACCATTGGTCCCAATCAGACCCAGTCTCATTCACAAACTTTGCAACATCTGCTTCAATGTAGCATTGTATCTTTCTACAAGCCCGTCAGTCTGCGGATGATAGGGTGTGGTCCTTAATCCCCTGATTCCTAACAAACTATTTACTTGTTTCATCAGTTTGGAAGTCAGACTGGACCCCTGATCAGTCAAGAAGCTCTCTGGGAATCCCTACCCTGGAGAATAGCTGTATAAGCGTCCTAGCTATACTACTGGCATTGGTCTTCTTGAGGGGAAAGGCTTCAGGAACCGGTCGCATAATCACACACTACTAAAATGTATTTTTATAACCAGTGCGGCTCCGCTCTAAAGGCCCGACCAGATCGCTGCAATCCTGGAGAATGGCTCTTCAACAACTGGCAGTGGTATTAAGGGCACCTTATCTCCCCTTTTCACAGGTCCTACTTTTTGGCACTCGGCACATTCTTTAATGTATTTTGCCACATCTTTTGTCCAACCCGGCCAATAAAATGTCTAGCAAGCCGTTCTGATGTCTTTACTTGCCCCATATGTCCAGACCAAGGGCTGCTATGACTAAGAAAAAGCACTTCCCTCTCAGATTCTTCGGCAACACCAGTCTCTCTCCACTCTCATCTTGGTGGTAAAGTATGTCATGCTCTATGACAAACTTTTCTCCGGTTTTAGCCTGGAGTCCCCTCGCAGCCTTGTCAAAACAAACATGCAAGCTCGGGTCATCACGCTGAGCGGTGGCCACATCACTCGGGATGTCAAAGGCATCTCCTGGAAGAATAGTAGGAGGTACAAAGTTACCAGCCTTCTGGGAACGCCCCAGAGCTTCTCTTGCCTCCTCTGACTCCGGGCTTTGCATGGTGCATGCTGCGGGCTCTCAGTTATTGAAAAGGGCAGCTCATCCCAATTGTCATGGGATCTCTCCTTCTGCTTGGCTGCTTGAGCCCGTGTAACCACAAGTGCCTCTGCCTGCAGAGCACTCTGCAGCAAGTCTTCTATACCCGCACGTCCAACCCTAAAAAGTACTGGGTATGGCATGTTATCCACGATTCCCATTGGCAACTTCGTAACCTACACCTTTTATCTCCAGGTTTATCCTTACCAGAGGATAGGTGACCTCTTCACCGTGAACACACCTCAGAACTACGCTCTGCCCCGACTCAATCACTTGGCCCTCCAGACACTCTCGTCTCACCAAAGACGGGTGCTTCCGGTATCTATCAGTGCTTTTGCTGCTGTCCAGCTATAGTAACCCTCACCATCTTCTCCTATTTACTAAAGGAGTCTTCTTTGTGGGCAGGGACAAGGGTTCAAAACAAAGCTTTGTCTCTCTCTTGGGGCAATTCCTATGAATGTGGCCTTTCTGGTTACAACCGTAGCAAATCACTCTTCCCTATAAACTCTTCTCTCAGGTAGGTGGACTGCACTAACTGGACCACGACCCGTATCAACCCGAGACATACCTTTGGGCTGTTCCATTGGTCTAGGTTTCATGCTGACTTTGTCTTCTCTTGCAGATTCCTCGGACGATGAGCGCCAAAACACCTCTGCAAGGTCTGCAGCTTCCTTGGAGGTTTTAGGACGATGTTCCTCCACCCAGGTCCACAGTCTACCATCGAACACCTGTAAAAGTTGTTCCTAATAAAACAAAGTCAATTATTTGATCCACAGTGTGTTTATCAGGTTGTAACCATTTTGTACATAATTCTTTTAGGAGCGCCAGTAGCTCCTTTGGAGACTGTCTCCATGCTCCCACTCTACAGAGCGAAATCTAATTCTATAAGTTTCTGTGCTAATTTCAAATTTTTCTAGGATGGCCCTTTTAAGGCTGTCATTACCTCAAAGACTCCTCCGCTGGCATGGCCAAAAATGCTGCTCTGGCTCTCCCTGTCAGCAAGGGTACCAAATGGACTGCCCATTCTGACTTCGGCCAACCACATACTGTCGCCATCCTTTCAAAGGTTGTTAAATAGGTGCTCAATGTCCTCAGAGCTCGCAAATGGCATCAGGCAAGGATAATCCATGATTCTCACTAGTGAACCTCTGGTCCTCTCTGCAGGTTCTTCTGAGACTTGCGACCGTGACTGCTGTACCAGATCCACTTGTCCCTGGAGCTGGGTCAATTGGTGTTGCAGGCTCTTGAAATGATGTTCCAACCACCGATCCTTGTCCCATAAGTGACAGCTATGAACTGACGCTTAAGAGTGTCTCCACAACTCTGATGTCACCAGTGCTGGTGGTATCCTCTGTAGCCTGAGCTGCACTGGAGTCAACCCCACGTCCACGATCAGGAGTTTCCACTCCAGGCTGTTTCTTTGGAGCCATACTGTATCCACAGTCTTCGTCTGTGCTCAAAAAAAAAAAAAAAGTTCTCTCTCTGACTTGATCTATCCCACCTCTGCCACCAAACTGTGATATCCCGTGTAGTAGTGTAGAAGGAAAATTTTTTATTAGCATAAGAGAATAGCAAATTAACATATGAGAGCCATAAAAAGTCATTAAAAGCTTCTAAAACATTAGATTAAGCATAAATTAGAATATTGAAGCAAATATGATAGGTCTAGCAAACATTTAACTAAAAACCAGTTATATTGCATTATTTTATAGGCTTACATTAAAATTTCCAAAGTAAAGAAAAGAACAGCTAATTGATACACCGAGACCAGTTTTGGACAGGATAAGAGTTTGAGAACACCTGTGATTCAAGGCTAGGAAGAGATAACATAGAGAAGAGGCCTCTGAAACCAGCTGGTTTCTGAATCAGCAGAAAGGCTTTTACTATAGGTAGGGTCACGCTGACCTAATGCATGAAGAGAAAATCTTAGTAAATGCAGGCATTAGCAAAAATATTATAAGAATATATTAGCAATTAACTTTAGTGTAGAAATTAAGACAAATCAAGCAATGATTAAATGAAAGCACATACTATACTTCTTTTTAAAGCTTAAGCTTCAGGTCACTATTGTAAAAAGTTTCGAAGGCTTAAGAGAGGAAAACCCATATATGGAACTGGAACCTTGGCCAGTTAGAGAAAATGGAACAGCATAGAAAGATTACAAATTCCATAAGGGGCCAGTAATAGGAAAAGTAAGGTGATAATAAGCATTCCCATGGAAACTCAAGGTCTTTTCAGACAGGAGTAAAAAAGGGAGTCAGAGAAGAGGTTGGGAGGAAACCATCCACCCAGTCTTAGTCCAATCAAAATAAGCCTAGCTGACACCAAGAGGAATAATGAACAGTAAAGCCAGGTGCAGAATGAGCTAATTGAATGAGCCAAAATGATAAGAAGTTGTTATAAAAACTTCAATGGCTGTAATGATCGTTGCTCAATCTCATTCGGCCGAATTGGGTTGAGTCCGTGTGGTTGATTTATTGCAATAAAGCCTTAAAATTCTGTCTGTCTATCTCAAGTCCTAATAGCCTTTATTTTTATGTAAAAAGCCTTCTGATGATGAATTTTTCGCCACGACAGTAGGAAGTGACCCCAGCCTACACTCTGGACATCTGATAGTTCATGAACCGAACGGGATCAGTGGAGAGATGAGACACAGACAAAAATTGAAGGATGAATGGTGCAAGTTTATTTACAAGAGTGCTGTACACTAAAAATGCAGTAGTGTCAGGTGGGCTTTGAGACACAGTCCTTCAACACTGACACATCAAAAAGAAATAAAAACAAAAAGGAAAAATATGGTGTATTTACAAAAACAGTGCACTCCTACAAAAACTACACACACTCTCCAATAATAAAGGTTGTCTTCTTTTATCCCTGGTTCAAGACGTTCCTCCAGCAGGAAAGAAAAAATGCACAAAAACAAGTGTGTATATACAAAAAAAAACTGCACCAAACCCAAAATCAAAAACTATCCCAGCACCAAATAAGTATATATACCTCCACCAAAAAATAATCACTAGGAGATATATAACTCTATATACAAAAAGAATATATGCAAAAGCCGCCAAAATTTACTACTGCTCCTACAAATAGCTCAGCAGTGCTTATTCCTACCTCGCTCTTAGGTCCTCTGACAGCCCCTGTTGGCCGGTAACTCTTTAAATATAACCGGCAAGATTGTCCAGCCAATCTGCCAACACGTCTACCTCATGCACCTATCCCGGTAGACGGTAGCGCGTTCACCAACGCCGCGACGCCCGAGCAACTAGGTATTTAAAACCGAACTCCTGCGGGTCGCGCGCGTATAAACCCTCCGGTACAGCCAACGGCTATGCTGAGCTCAAGCATACCTGTTGCCGACTCACCAGTAAGTAAACCATTTTTTAACGTTATGGGATGCCCATCTCTGTCTCATCAAATGCCGGCTTTCACTTTTAGGCGCGCCGCACTTCTAAACTGCCTGCACTGGGCAGGCTGCGAGGACACCGGCGTGTAAAAATGAACACGTGCGGTGGAGCCCAATGGCACCATTATACCGGCTCCACGTGTGTCCAAACACACCCCGCCTCACAGCGCTCACCCGCTAGACGGCCCCGCGTTCCTACGACAGCGCCCTCAACACACCAACAGTAAGTACACTTTCTTATAGCCATATAAATGCAGCTGCTTCACTTAAATTTGGTAAGACGCGACCCTGCGCATTACCACACCACCACATGATGAAACGGCTCTGGATCCTGGTTGGCAACCCCTCAGGCAGACACGTGGTCCAGTCCCACCCTCCCGAAATGAACTTCTATCTTTCACTGCCTGGTGTTATGTGGGCATCCCCATGGCCTGGTCCAGACACTTGGATCCTCAACAATGAGGATCCTGTGAACCGATCACCCTCTGGGAATTGCACCACATGGCGTAGTGTCATTTGGGACTCCATGAGCAACCTCTCATTCGACACACAGTCAAACCAGTAGTACCCAAGGATTCTCCGAAGAGACACAGTACCGAAGTAGTCCAGTCGTCATCTCAGGTAACTGGATAGCATCCATGTCTCTCAACCATATAGTAAAACGAAAAGCATCAGGACTCTAAAGACTTGGACCTTTGTGCTTTTGCAAAGATATCAGGAGCCCCAGACACCCCTTTCCAGCTACCTCATGACCCAGCATGCTCTCCCATTCTGTCTACTGACTTAATAAGAAGAGTCACCAGAGACATGAATGTCACTGCTGAGCTGGGTAAACCTCTCGGCACAGTTGACACTCTCTGCAGACAGACACACTACTGATGGCTGTGCCCAAGAGGTCATTAAAGGCCTGGATCTTGGTTTTTATCTAGAACACTTACAAGCCCAGACACTCAGAATCCTCGCACAGTTTCTTGAGAGCCCTGATCAGAGCCTCCAATGACTCTGTGAAGAGTCATCAGCAAAGTCAAGATTAGTGAATCTCCCTTCAACAACAGGTATCCAAGATAAAAAAGGAAATAGACTATCAAAATGAATCCTCTGTGTTTTCATAATAGGTTATCTGTTAAACCTACTATATACTAATTCATTTGTTCTTTTTGGTGGTATACATGTTATTAGGTAATCAAAAAGTCATTGGGTTTTGAAGGTTATTTATCAGCCTGTCTTTTGCAGTGGTAGATTTTCAACTGAAGGTATATGCAGTTACTTTCATTTCAATTTTCTCAGTCTTAGCAAAGATGCAAGTGGGTGTTTTCCTGGTTTATGCAGGAGAGCAAGTTGCGTATCAATTTCGCATTACTTTGATGCCTGAAACAATTAAAAGAATATTAAATTGCCCTATGCTTTGTGTAAGGTTAGTGGAGTAGTTGCACAATTTTTTTTTAAATTATTTATAGATAATATTTATATATTTAAAAAAATAAATAAATAAATATATATATATATATATATATAGCAGTATAACCATATGGAAATGATAAAGCATTTTTCTTACCTCGTGTTTTGGGAAAATAGATGGTATTTAATGCTCATTAATTAAAATGTTTTTGAACAGATCTTCACATTGCTTTGGCATATATTTAAATAAAGCAAGCTTCATGTTAAAGGTGATTTCTCGCATAGCACTGTCTTGTCAATGAAATACCACCACTGCTTAGTAGCTTATGTTTAATTCTCATTGATAAGCACATTAATGGCCACATTTACACGAGTCTTATTGCACAGCTGACGCCAAGGCTTTTTTTTTTTGCCCAAAAGAAAAGTATGTAGGATGACTTGCTGAATTCAAAACTGAGCACCTAAAGCATAAAAATGATCAGTTTTGATGACACATTGTCAAAACTTAATGTGCATATTTGTAAATGCTCCTCTGTCAGTTTGATTTGGCAGTGAAGTAACAAGTCCTTGACCTGTCAATGAATATGCTATAAATATATTTAATTTGTTACTTGAGCAGAGGAAACAATGGAAGTGAGACAGAGGAAGGAACCTAAGAGTGATGGAATCTCTACAGAAGAGACTGATCTTAGTAGTTCTGCTTCTTCTAATGCAGATGAAAAATGTAAGTAATTTCTGGGTATTAAACTCCTTCAGTAGTTTTATTCATCTTGAAAATTTTAAGATCTGCATGTTGTCATCGTATACTAGTTTATTTCCTGGAACATAAGTAAATGTACTGCTTAAAAAAATTAAAGGAACACTTTTTAATCAAGAGTATAGCATCAAATCAATGAAACTTCTGGGCTATTGAGCTGGTCAGTTAAGTGGCAGAGGGGGTTGTTAATCAGTTTCAGCTGCTTTGGTGTTAATGAAATGAACAACAGGTGCACTAGAGGGGCAACAATGAGACGACCCCCAAAACAGGAATGGTTTAACAGGTGGAGGCCACTGACATTTTTCCCTTCTCATCTTTTCTGACTGTTTCACTAGTTTTGCGTTTGGCTAGGGTCAGTGTCACTACTGCTAGCATGAGGCAATACCTGAACCCTACAGAGGTTGCACAGGTAGTTCAACTTCTCAAGGATGACACATCAATACGTGCCATCACCAGAAGGTTCGCTGTGTCTCCTAGCACACTCTCAAAGGCATGGAGGAGATTCCAGGAGACAGGCAATTACTCTAGGAGAGCTGGACAGGGCCGTAGAAGGTCCTTAACACATCAGCAGGACTGGTGTCTGCTCCTTTGGGCAAGGAGGAACAGGAGGAGCACAGCACCCTACAAAATGACCTCCAACAGGACACTGTTGTGAATGTCTCTGACCAAACAATCAGAAACAGACTTCATGAGGGGGGCCTGTGGGCCCGACATCTTCTACTGGGCCCTGTGCTCACTGCCTGGAAACGTGGTGCTCGATTGGCATTTGCCATAGAATATCAGAATTGGCAGGTCCACCACTGGCGTCGTGTGCTTTTCACAGATGACAGCAGGTTAACCATGAGCACATGTGACAGACGTGAAAGGGTCTGGAGAAGCTGTGGAGAATGTCATGCTGCCTGTAACATCGTTCAACATGACCGGTTTGATGGTGGGTCAGTGATGGTCTGGGAGAAGATTCCCCAGGACACCATTCGTCATCTCATTAGGAGCATGCCCCGACATTGTCAGACCTGCATACAAGCACGTGGGGGCCATACAAACTACTGAGTACAATTTTGAGTTGCTGCAATGAAATTTCGGCAAAATGGACTAGCCTGCCGCATCATTTATTCACTTTGATTTTTGGGGTATCTTTGAATTCAGCCCTCTGTAGGTTGATAATTTTCATTTCGATCAAACGATTTTTCATTGAGATCTGATGCGTTTCCAAAGTGTTCCTTTAATTTTTTGAGCAGTTTATAAATTCTGCGGAGTGTATGGTTAAGAGGAATGTTAAGTCATTTATGAGGAGAATTTCTTGACTCTCTTCTTTAAGCACTATACAACAACAACAACAACAACATTTATTTATATAGCACATTTTCATACAAACAGTAGCTCAAAGTGCTTTACATAATAAAGAATAGAAAAATAAAAGACACAATAAGAAAACAAAATAAATCAACATTAATTAACATCGAATAAGAGTAAGGTTCAATGGCCAGGGGACAAAAAAAACAAAAATACTCCGGACGGCTGGAGAAAAAATAAAATCTGTAGGGATTCCAGACCATGAGACCGCCCAGTCCCCTCTGGGCATTCTACCTAACATAAATGAAACAGTCCTCTTTGGATTTAGGGTTCTCATGGAAGGGCTTGATGATGATGGTCACGTAGAGTTCTGCCTTTTAATACATCCATCATTGTTGGAGCATCATGAAGCTTTGAGTAGGTGGAGGTATGAGGCCACCACCACAAAGAAACCGGAAAAAGAAACAGAAAAGAGAGTGGGGGTCAGTACGGATTTTAGAGCCACCATGAATAGTTATTATGATGAACTGAACATATTGGCCCAGTTTCCCGTTAAGGGCTTAAAATAAACCAGGACTAGGCTAATTCTACTTAAATTAATCCACACTAAACAACTGACTTTCTGAGATGTTGCTTAAGTTTGGATCAACTAGTTCCAGACTACAGAGTCTCAGATTAAGGTAATCAAGGACAAGTGAGATCATCTTTTGGAAACCCGATTAGATTAATGGCATGCACATGTGGCTAAGGAGAGGTTGCTATAAAACCTGGTATGGAATACTTGTAATTCATTAGTCTTAAGGAGTGTGTGGAACAGGAGTCATTACACTTAACCAAAAATGGATAAAGACAAAAGAAAACGCTCAAAAAACTTCAGTGAATTTGAGAAGACCCTTTTTAAACAAATTGTATCAAACTATCCTGTAATTGAAAACAAACAGCATGATTCAGGTACAGAAAACAAGAAGAAGAAAGCATGGATTTCCATATTGAATGAATTCAACTCAAATGAAAAAGTAACCAAACGGACACTCCAACAAGTTCAGGTATGATTTATTGTTGCCCCATTCTTACAAATCAGTAAATTATAAATGTTTTCATCAATGAAATGTAAAAAGAAAACAATATTATGTAGAACTCCAACTTCAGAGTGTATATTATCTTGTAAAGGTCCTGTGGAAAACATAAAAATAAACCTGAAAAACAACTGCTGCTACGCTGGTCAAGAGCGTTTCAAGACAGGTGGGGGACTTCCAGTTCCACCAGACACAGAGGAGTTGGGGGACTTGTTGGCTGGGATTATTGAAAGTCAGCAACCCCTGGAAGGTATTCCAGATGATGACCATTTGGACAGTTCAGGTGAGGAATCTTTCAAAGACTCATTTGATAGGACATGTCTCATTTACAGTAACATGTGTTATCCCATCCAACATACAGTAATTAAATGCAAGTCATGTCTTGTAACAAAATGACGTAATGACCTTTATTGTTGAAGTCAAATGTAATACTAGATTTTTTCTTCCATACAAAGATGACCTGATCTTCACCCAGGACTTGGGGGGCGCAGGGAACAGTCAAGAGGCTCAAATGAATCCATCAGCAGCCAGCACCAACATGCAGCAGCATCCAGTCTCCTGCGGTAGCATTAGTCAGCATCCAGCAGTCTCTAATCCAGGCAGCAGGTCAAGAGGGAAGGATGACCATTCATGAGAAACTTGCCATAGAGTTCCATGAATGTAAATTAAAATATTTAAAAGAAGAACATGAAGTCAAAATGAAAATTCTTCATCTTGAGTTGTCTATGAAAGAGAGAGAGATGAAGCAGCAGCAGTGTCAATTGTCTTTGGAACCAAACCTCAGTTAAATAAAAAATTTCCTGAAATTTTTTACCTGTCTATGCCAATCATTTATGTATCATTCAAGGCACATTTATGAGAAGTGCTGCAAAGCAAAAGCATCTCTGTAAGCAAGTCCATTTCTGTCATTGGCTAGCTCAGGATGGGGACATGTTGGTCATCATCATCTTCAATATCAGGGTCTGGGCAGCCGCACACTTAAGAAAATTATGAAGCACTGCTGTTGCAATAATAACAATGCAGCACCTCCTAGGTTCAAACCGCAGTGTATTTCGGAGACACTGGAAACGATTCTTCCATACACCAAACATGCGCTCTATTAGCCCTCTGGTGAGAATGTGAGCTTGGTTATAGCGCTGTTGCTCTGGTCTGACTGGATGGGGATAAGGGGTGAACAAGAAGCTTGTCTGCGCATACCCACTGTCACCAAGTAGAATTCCAGAGTGTTGTCTTGCTTCAAACTGAGTATATAAAGAGGAGTTGTGGAAAATCATTGAGTCATGAGTTGAACCTTTCCAGCGTGCAACAATATTGGAGAACTGCATAGTGGGAGTGCACACTCCTTGTACATTTATTGAAAACCAGTTTTTACGATTTCTGAATTCCTCAGCATCTGCTGTAGAGGGACACTTCATGGGAATGTGGCAGCCATCGATACAACCAATGACTCCAGGGAAGTTCCCATATTCATAGAAATCTACCTTGCAGGTGGCCTGTTCAGCAGCATTTGGGAACTTGATGAAATCCTTTTTCAGTTCACATATAGCACTGCAGACTTTGTGTACTATTTTGCACACTGTTGATTCACCTACACCACACAAATCCCCAGTTTCCGATGGTAGATTCCACATGCCAAAACCTTAAGGTAATTAATATTTGTAAGGAAGGAGAAATAGGGGTGCCTCTGACTAAGTCACCTGTAAGCTTGGGCTGCAGCAAACCAATTATTTCTGTTGCATTTTCCTTTGACATACGGAAACGGTCATGAAAATGTAAATCATCAAAATCATTTAGTGGGTTGTTCCTGTCTTTTAGCAACCTTCTTTCTGGTCTTGGTGGTGGTCTCTTACTGTCATTGAAATAGTCAAGGTAATCCATTTTTTGCTACTGTGGACGTGAGCCTTGAGGCAAGCAGTTTTTAATCTGAGGTTAAACCTGCTTCTGACCAGGTTTAATTTAAGACTTAATTTAGATCTGGATTAGGTCTAATTCTACTTCTAGAAATCCAATTGTTTAAGTCAAGACTAGTGCAAGTCTGAGACTATTGTAATCCATGTGTGAGAAAGCTACTTCAATAAATCCAGGTTTAAAATGACATTTAGTCTACGACTAGGCTGAATCCCCGTACGGGAAACCGGCCCATAGAGTATCAGGATTAAGTTAAATTAAGTTAAATTGAAGTTATAGAAAGGCCAAGTTAAAGTAATATGTTTTTAGCAGTGTTTTAAACTGCTGTACTGTATCAGCCTGGCGAATTCCTATTGGCAGACTATTCCAGATTTTAGGTGCATAACAGCAGAAGGCCGCCTCACCACTTCTTTTAAGTTTTGTTCTTGGAATTCTAAGGAGACACTCATTTGAGGATCTGAGGTTACAATTTGGAATATAAGGTGTCAGACATTCCGATATATAAAATGGGGTGAGATTATTTAAGGCTTTATAAACCATAAGCAGAATTTTAAAGTCAATCCTGAATGACACAGGTAACCAGTGTAGTGACATTAAAACTGGAGAGATGTGCTCGGATTTTCTTTTCCTAGTTAGGATTCTAACAGCTGCATTCTGCACTAGTTGCAAATGATTTATGTCTTTTTTGGGTAGTCCTGAGAGGAGTGCGTTACAGTAATCTAGTCGACTGAAAACAAACGCGTGAACTAATTTCTCAGCATCTTTCAGTGATATAAGAGGTCTAACTTTTGCTATGTTTCTTAAGTGAAAAAATGCTGTCCTAGTGATCTGATTAATATGCGATTTAAAATTCAGATTACAGTCAACAATTACCCCTAAGCTTTTTACCTCCGTCTTGACTTTTAATCCTAATGTATCCAGTTTATTTCTAATAGCCTCATTGTATTCATTATTGCTAATCACTAAGATTTCAGTTTTCTCTTTATTTAACTTGAGAAAGTTACTATTCATCCATTCTGAGATACAAGTCAGACATTTTGTTAGTGAATCAATAGAATCGGGGTCATCAGGTGCTATTGATAAGTACAGCTGTGTGTCATCAGCATAGCTGTGGTAGCTCACGTTGTGCCCTGAGATAATCTGACCTAACGGAAGCATATAGATTGAGAATAACAGCGGACCCAGGATAGAGCCTTGTGGAACACCATATTGGATATCATGTGTCTTCGAGTTGTAATTACCACAACTAACAAAAATTTTCTCCCTGTCAGGTAGGATTCAAACCAATTTAAGACACTGCCAGAGAGGCCCACCCATTGACTAAGGCGATTTCTAAGAATGTTGTGATCAATGGTGTCAAATGCAGCACTCAGATCTAAGAGGATGAGAACAGATAAATGGCCTCTGTCTGCATTCACTCGCAAATCATTTACTACTTTAACGAGTGCAGTTTCTGTGCTGTGATTTGTTCTAAAACCCGACTGAAATTTATCAAATATAAATTTCATTTATAGAAAAGTGCTTTGAGGTGAAATGTAAAAAGTAGCACTCACATGTATAGCTTGGAGCTATTGTTGTTCCAAATCATTTTAGTATTTTTTATGTTTTTTATTTTATGTGTTTTATGAATTGCATTACAATGGATTAGATACAAACAAGAATTCAATCGATACTGTTTTCATTCGTTTATAATTTAAATCTAACAAAATCAATCTCGGATCCCCATCTCTACCTGTTTCAAAGAGCTTTGCAAACAGTTATTCCACTATACAGCCGACCTACAGTAGTGTTCAAGAGGTATGAATCACCCAGAAATTTTCAAGTTTTTAATAGAAACTGGTACTTTTGCCATGGTACAATTAAACTGATTTAAAAATATATCTAACATTACTGGTATTGTCAATGGTTATTACTGCTGGAAATGACTGATTTATAATTTATCATTCAGATTTCACTGCAAAGCCCCATTTTTATCAACCATTACTCCAGTGTCCTAATAGTAAACTCCCTTTTTTTTTTTTTTTTTAATTAAATTATGCCTTCATTTAGTATTTCCATAATGCTGTCTGTAGGTATTTGCATATTTAAGAGGTATTCACAAGGGAACACAACAGACTATTTGCTTTTTTGTTTTCTATATTTTTTCTTCTTTATTGTTTCTAATACACTTACTGACTGTTCACATAGTGCTAAATTAATAGTGATATTTTCATTTTTAGAGGTGATTCTACAAAACCATCTATGGATTCAGAGTCCGAGATGCAAGTTTTAGAGCCGGGAAAACCCAATTGTTTTCAATCGCAACAATCTAAAACAACTCAGCGAAACAGCAAGAGTACGTATTCTATTACTGAATTGTCATTGGAATTATATTAATCTAATGTTTTAAGTTGAATAAGGCATATTCATTTTATCCATTAGATTTACACTGACATGTTTTTAGAAGTGGTTGTATAATTTTTTTATGTCCATATTTTACAGATTGCAGAAAACAATTACTACAGTAGACTATAGTAATATGGTGGCAACATGTCATAATATACTATGGATAAATGTCAGGATTATTTTAACCCCTTATGCATGCAGGGTTTTTTTGGCATTACAGCGCAAATTTTAATATCTAAAAACAAATGGCTATTATTCATTTATTGTAATAAAGGAGCTGCAAATGGCTGAAGAGTAGTGAATACAACACTTAAAATTTTGAAAAGAAAATATTTATGGATTAAATGCATTTTTACACTAATCAACTACATAAAACACATGAAAATGTGGTTTAGGGATTTCTCTCCAGAAAAATTGATTTTACAGTACATAACCTTGTCATTTTATACTGCTCAAAAGAATTAAAGGAACACTTTTTAATCAGAGTATAGCATAAAGTCAATGAAACTTATGGGATATTAATCTGGTCAGTTAAGTAGCAGAGGGGGTTGTTAATCAGTTTCAGCTGCTGTGGTGTTAATGAAATTAACAACAGATGCACTAGAGGGGCAACAATGAGATGATCCCCAAAACAGGAATGGTTTAACAGGTGGAGGCCACTGACATTTTTCCCTCCTCATCTTTTCTGACTGTTTCTTCACTAGTTTTGCATTTGGCTACAGTCAGTGTCACTACTGGTAGCATGAGGCGATGCCTGGACCCTACAGAGGTTGCACAGGTAGCCCAACTTCTCCAGGATGGCACATTAATACGTGTCATTGCCAGAAGGTTTGCTGTGTCTCCCTGCACAGTCTCAAGGGCATGGAGGAGATTCTAGGAGACAAGCAGTTACTCTAGGAGAGCTGGAGAGGGCCATAGAAGGTCCATAACCCATCAGCAGGACCAGTATCTGCTCCTTTGGGCAAGGAGGAACAGGATGAGCACTGCCAGAGCCCTACAAAATGAATTCCAGCAGGCCACTGGTGTGAATGTCTCTGACCAAACAACCAGAAAGACTTCATGAGGGTGACCCAAGGGCCCCATGTCCTCTAAAGGGCCCTGAGCTCACTGCCCAGCAGCATGCAACTCGATTGGCATTCGCCATAGAATACCAGAATTGGCAGATGCACCACTGGTGCCCTGTGCTTTTTACAGATGAGAGCAGGTTCACCCTGAGCACGTGACAGAAGAGAAAGGGACTGAGAAAGCCATGGAGAACATTATGCTGCCTGTAACATCATTCAGCATGAGCAGTTTGGTGGTGGGTTAATGATTGTCTGGGAGGCATATCCATGGAGGGTCACACAGACCGCTACAGGCTTGACAAAGGCACCTTGGCTGCCATTAGGTATCAGGATGAAATCCTTGGACCCATTGTCAGACCATATGCTGGTACAGTGGCTCCTGGTGCACGACAATTCCTGGCCTCATGTGGTGAGAGTATGCAGGCAGTTTCTGGAGGATGAAGGAATTGATACCATTGACTGGCCACCACACTTTCCTGACCTAAATCCAATAGAACACCTCTGGGACATTATGTTTTGGTCCATCCAATGCCACCAGGTTGCACCTCAGACTGTCCAGGAGCTCAGTGATGCCCTGGTCCAGATCTGGGAGGAGATCCCCCACAACACCATCTGTCATCTCATTAGAAGCATGCACCGATGTTGTCAGGCATGTATACAAGAACACAGGGGCCATACAAAGTGCTGCGTACAATTTTGAGTTGCTGCAATTACATTTTGGCAAAATGGACTAGCCTGCCACATAATTTTTTCACTCTGATTTTTGGGGCGTCTTTGAATTCAGGGCTCTGTAGGTTGATCATTTTCATTTCCATCAAACAATGTGGCATCCTTTCGTTCCTAACACATTACCCAGTCTATATCAGTATAGATATCCAGGAGGATTTCTTTTTCCCATTGAGATCTGATGTGTTTTCAAAGTGTTCCTTTAATTTTTTTGAGCAGTTTATTATACATACCCTCAGAATCAAGTTTCTTTTGTGCTCCAGTCTGTCAGCTGTTATTGTGCCAAATTCAGATGTCGTATCCCATAGCATTGCAAGATATACTGTTTGGCACAAAGTGTCCTCCTGCTTGGAAACATCATGTCCCTTTTTGGAAACATGTAGTCTCTTGCGCCTAAACAATCCTTCAATTACTGTGCTTGCAGTTATTTATTTTTTAGAAAAAAAAATATATACACACAAACACTTTAACACTCTGAAGAAAAAAGTAAACAATTTCTAACTCTGTACTTACAACTATGTATTCATCCAAACCTTTACTTTCAAAATTATTTTTCATGCCAATCCTGGTAATAATTTTGTTTACCACTAGAGGAACCTTATATTTTGTACACAAATAGGGGTTTTTGTGCTGTAATTTACCCATCTTCTCCTGCCTTCTGTTGCAGTTGCCATATAAATTCATTGGGTTGTTTATTTTTCTTGTTGTTGCTTTTTCTTGTATTTCACATCTTGAATAAAAAAGTACATCCATCCATCCATCTATCCATTATCCAACCCACTATATCCTAACATCTATACATTTTCATACCAGCTTCTTCTAGAGCTGTGTTGTTGGTGTGATGGCAATGCCTTTAAAGGTAGCACTGGACATAGGGCAGGAAACAGGCATCCACTATGAAATTTTTAGTTAATATAAAATCTTTTACAATTTATTTCAAATATGTACTTGCATGAAGCCATAACAAAATGAATTATTAAACATAAGAAAAAGGACTGAAATTAATTCAAGGTAATACACTAAATTTAGCTTAAAGCTTAAGCACGTAAGGTTTGCCTCCTCTTAAAGAGAAACCACCAACTTCATTTGAATGAGGTAAATGATCAACAAACACTCCTTTTAAAAAGCAAGGATAAACTAATGGGAAAGAGCAAACACCCCTCCTATGAAGCGGTGCTACGATCAATAAGTGAACACCCCTATCAAAAATGAAGCATTCAGATTAATGGGTGAATCAACAAGAGTCATAATCTAGTTGAGGCTTTATTAGATTGGATAAAAGTGATAATGCTTAGCATATTAAGAGTCAGATGATGTGATATATTAGACTAGGTAATGGTAACAGAAAAGTATAAAAGAGGATGTAATGTTTAATTGATTGCTCTCTCCATGGACTGAGATATTGGTGCATACTCTGTGCAAATAAAGAAAGGTTATGCGTTTCCTTCTGGGCTCCATGACTGCCTTCTTTGAAGGTAGAGGAAAGTTTTTTCCCCACAGTTTTTTCCAAGTACAGCCCTAGCCATACAGACACATATACCTAAACCAGTGTATCTTAGCCACTTTTGAGTTGCAGGAGGCCGTCACTGGCTTGTGGACATATGAGACTTGTTCAGAGTGTGATCCACTCCACAATTTTTCCCACCGTAATGCCACAGTGAAGATTGAAACATCTTTGTGAGACTTTTTATCCTATTTGTAACCACGCTTCCTTGAATCTGCCTGAGCCCATGACTGCTGTTTGAATTTTTTTTCTCCTCCTTTTTGTGTTAGTGTGGGAGCTGGGGGTAAAGTGAGCAGTATACAATTACACCATGAACAACTCATTAGCTGAAACAGTTTTTTATTTTTTATTTTCCTTTCTCCCTCTCATATGCTAGTAACTCGAGTAGCGTAGTGCAGTGACATTCGATTTTGGGGGTCTTTGAGGGAAAGTTCAAGAAGCACAAGTACAACGTAAATTACTCATTGGTATGCTTAGAAACATTACCAGTGTATTCTAAGTTGAAATTGAAAGAGCGCCACTCAGAAATCTAGCATGGGAGAACAGGCAGCAGACAGCCTCGAGGTATGATAATTGAACCTATGATACATGAACTGTAAGGGTTTACTCACATTAGGCATGTTTGTTCTTTACCATGACCCAGGGCGATTGTCCTCCTTCCCTACTCCCCCGCTGGCCTGCACTCACACTGCTTTTAACGTTCTGGGCTTGGGCGTGCATTCGTCATGACCATGTGCTTCTTCGTGTAAAGCCAAAACAAGATTCAAACATGGACTGACAGCATGCACGTCAAAATGATTTTACTTATTTTGTGGTTGTTTTGGAATTGTGTAGGACAGGATATGCTGTACCCTCTTACAGATTTATTTAGTGTGCAGAGCAGCATTTTGCTGTTAATCATGCTGCACATACAAGAAGATTTTTACTGAGGCAAATTATGTTAAAGGAGGAAAAATGTTGCATCATTGATGTCATGTCTGTTTTCTGTGCTCAGACACGTTTAGTGATCACACTGTTCCCATATCTTACTGAGCCATGCCCAAGCACACCTCTTCAAGTCTGCCAGGGCATGGTATGTTTAGCCTGGTACAGAGCGATCACACTAGTCAAATGAACTAGAATTTGGGGGGTTACTTGCAGACATGGAACAAATTGCTAGTGTGAGTACAGCCTAAAACTGCACGCCATGACTCTTCATAGACATACTAAGCAGTACTTGCAAATCAAATGCAGCGTTGGGTCCTTCATCAAACATGTTATTCTCAGTAAAGTTAAAACATTCTCAGGTATCTGACTTTGTGTGCAATGATACATAATGGTGCTTAAAGATGAGCTGTTACATAGGCATTATGTTTGTTGCCGTTTATACACACACATGTAGTATAAATGACCAATCATAGACAACTATATATCATTAGAATGTTCTGAACCTCAGCTATCCAATGGTAATGAGCCTTTCACTGTATGCGACTTGACGTAGGATGGTTATTTGATAAAATACGACTCCACCTGCTCGAGGTTCTACACCAGGAGTTCCAGAACCTCCTACAATCTCTGGAATTCAGCCAGGAACAGGTGGAGCGGCTTGCTGTTGAAAACGCGTCTCTGCGGGAGACTCTGTCTTCCCTGACAGAGGGATGACACGGATCTCCCAAGACAACAAGACCCTGAAGGAGACGGTTTTGGATCTTCAGGCCCGCAGCATGAGAGACAATCTGGTGTTCGTGAGGCCTGCCGGAGCAGACGGAAGGACAACCGAGGATTGTGAACAAACAATCAAGTATTTTCTCCAGACCCACATGAAGATACCCAAAGAAATGGTAAAAAACATCACCTTTCACCGGGTACATCGCCTTGGAGCCAAGAGAGCAGACAGCAGAAGACCTCGTCCCATCGTGGCCAAATTTGAGCATTTTAAACAGAAGGATTTTGTTAAGAGCCACGGAAAGAGCTCAAAGGGAAAAATTTTAGCGTGAATGATCAATTTCCTAAAGAAATTTTGGATCGCCGCAGAGTTCTGTTCCCACGTAAAAATTCATCCAAGAAGGGAGCCGCTGTCATTTCTGTGGACAAGCTCTACGTCAACAACAGGCTGTACAAGGAGCGAGGAGTGACAGACTGGCTTTATTAGCCCAACATCAGGTCACAAGTTTATTTTCTTATCGGGATTCACTGGGTATGAGCATGTCAGGATATTAAAAAAAAAAAATGAAAAAAAAGCTGCTATATCCGTGTTTAGATGATGGGATCACCTGTTCTCTCACCACCCCACACCTCTAACACCTTTTCTTTTTACTTCTTTTTTTCTTTTCTTAACCTTTATCACTCTTTCCTTTCCTTCTTTTACCTGCTTCTGGAACTTTACATCCGCATGACACAATCACACAACTTTCCTACACGCGTCAGCACACACACAACGCGCATACAAACACTAGATTATAATTATTACATTTTATCATACAACCACAAACACTTTTGGTTCTGTCTGATTATTATTATTATTATTATTATTTCTGATTATTATCAGCTTTAGTATTATTATCAGAATTATTATTATTATTATCAGCATTAGTATTATTATTAGCATTATTATTATTATTATTATAGCATTATAATATTATTATTTTATTATTTATTATTATATATATTTTTTATTTATTATTTATTTCTTTTTTCTTCAGATTAAATTATACATTTATTTACTTAACTAACTCACATGAAGGCACCATACATTAGCTAATCACACACACAACTATGGGTACACTAAGGTTTGTCAGTTGGAATGTTCATGGAACTGGCTCTAGAGAGAAGAGATTAAAGATTTTTGATCAGCTTAAAAGACTGCAGGCAGATGTTGTCTTATTACAAGAGACTCATAGGTCTGCCACAGTTGCAGATGAACTTAAAACATCTGAGTTTCCCAGACTGTTCTCTGCCCTATAACTCTAGACAAAGAGGTGTAGCTATTTTAATACACAAAAATACAAATTTCAAAGTATTGGACACAGTCTCAGATCCAGATGGTAGATTTATAATACTAAAACTATCTATACAAAATCAAAGCTTATGTATTGTTAGCATATACTGTCCAAACATAGATGACCCGCATTCTTTCATAATTTTTCTCTGTACTCCGAACACTTGGACTGTCCACTTATACTTGCGGGAGATTTTAATTTTTGGATGGATCATTCTTCAGACAGGCTCAGTACAGCTGGGACTCAGCGCAATTGGCATTCCACTAATATAGTCAAACAGTATATGAGTGATTATGGGCTTTGTGATGCATGGCGATCTTTTATCCCAGCCGTAGAGAGTATACTTTTTTCTCACATGTTCATCACTCTCACTCACGTTTGGACTATTTTCTAGTCAGCAGCTCATTATTGGCTGACATTTCAGACACTGAGATACACCCTATAGTTGTCAGCGATCATGCTCCAGTTTCTTTAACTCTGTTAAATAAGAAAACAATCCCATCAGGTAAAACTGGAGGTTTAATACGTCACTGCTTAAAGATGAAGGTTTTGTGGAATATTATAAAAAAGAGTGGGCTTTATATTTAGAACACAATGACATTCCTGGAACATCAGCATCTGTTCTCTGGGAGGCAGGGAAAGCAGTGATGAGAGGTAAAATAATTTCCTTCTCATCACATAAGAAAAAATAGAAAACAAACGTATTCAGGAATTAGAAGAAATCATTAAGTCTCTAGAGGCATCCCCAGAAGAAGAATTACAAAACAAATTGCGTAAAAGTAAACTAGAACTTAAAGGAATTATTGACAAAAACACAATTTTAGCACAAAGACTACGAATAGAAAACTTTGAACACGGTAATAAATCAGGCAAGTTTTAGCCAACCAGTTAAAAATAAACAAAGAGAAAACTGCCATATCTGCTGTTAAAGACTCAACTGGGAATATAGTATATGACCCTGAAAGAATAAACAACACTTTCAGAGATTTTTACAAAACCTTGTACTCACCACAGATTAACCCATCAGATAATGAGATCAATGAGTTTCTAGACAGGATAATACTTCCTAAATTATCAGATAGCCAAGCTACAGTCCTGGACTCGCCATTAACATCAGATGAGCTTCAGGAAGCTCTTAACTCCATGCCTAATAGGAAGGCTCCAGGTCCAGATGGGTTTCCAGCAGAGTTCTACAAAGAATTCTGGATCATTCTGGCTCCAACATTCTTCAGAATGATGAGTGAAATAGAAGAAAATGGTAGACTACAGCCAAACATGAATTCAGCCAACATTAGTCTCCTGTTAAAACCAGGCAAAGATCCTATATTTCCTACCAGCTATCGCCCAATTTCTCTTATTAATGTTGACCTGAAAATAATTTGTAAAGCCCTTGCAAAAAGATTAGAGAAGGTAACCCCTTTCATAATACATCCAGACCAAACTGGTTTCATTAAGGGGAGACATTCATCCACAAATTCACGTAGATTACTCAACTTAATAGACTTTTCTTATAGCAGAAACATGGAAACCAGTATATTATCTCTCGATGCAGAAAAGGCTTTTGATAGAGTTAACTGGAAGTTCTTATTTGCAACTTTACATAAATTTGGTTTTGGAAACTTCTTCATAAACTGGTTAAAAATTTATACAGTTCACCAACAGCATGCGTCAGGACAAATGACCAAACATCAGATAGCTTCTGTCTTCAGAGGGGACCAGGCAGGGATGCCCCTCTCCCCTCGCTATTTGCTATCTTTATTGAACCACTAGCAGCAGCAATCAGGCAAACTACAGTTATTAAAGGCATAAAGTGTAAGAACATAGAACATAAAATCAGTCTTTATGCAGATGACGTGTTACTTTATCTTCAGAATTCTCAATCCTCTCTCTCCCAGGCAATTGAACTAATAAACTCCTTTTCAAGAGTTTCAGATTATTCAATAAACTGGTTAAAATCCACAGTTCTTCCAATTAATTTCTCTTTGTCAATTCCCTTAATACACAATTGGAATCAGGGAATATTACATACCTGGGCATTCATGTGTCTCCCAGGCTGGCAGATCTAACTAAACTAAACTACATCCCACTATTAAAGAAAGTGGAAGATGATCTTGCTAGATGGAAATCCTTACCGATATCACTTATGGGGAGGGTTGCCACAATTAAAATGATGGTTTTACCAAGAATCAATTACTTATTTTCTATGATCCCAAACAAGCCATCATCTGATTGGTTTAGATCCCTGGACTCCTCCATCACTAAATTCCTTTGGAAGGATAAACCTCCACGAATTAGCTTAAAAACACTACAGAAGACCAAAGATAGAGGAGGGTTGGATCTACCCAACTTCTATCATTATTTCTTAACCAACAGGCTCCAATATATACCAAGATGGTTGCAACATAACCCGCTGGATGAGTCCTGGTTAGATGTAGAACAGACACTTTGCAATACTATAGAGCTTTCGGACCTACCTTATTAGCTCAAAAATAAGAAAGCATGAAAGCTTTAAAAGTATTAATATCAGTACCTCACTGACAGCATGGTGGGAATATCTAAAAATGACGGAGTCTTCACTAATTCCATGCAGACGCACACCCATCTGGAATAATCCTGACATATTGCAAAACAATAAAATGATGAACCTCCCATACTGGAAAAGTAAAGGAATTCTATACATGGAACACATAGTTGAAGGATTGGATTTCATTCCATTTAACAGAATAGTCTCCCAATTTGGGATAGACAAGAATAGATTTTAGAATATCTCCAAATTAAATCAGTAGTTAAAGAAAAATTTAAGCTTTAAAGTAGAATTACAAACACCATCAAGGGTATTAGACTTCTGTAATCTCAAACACCCCAAATTACTGTCTAAAGTATATAAAACATTGACCAAAATAGATGATACAATAGCAATTCCTATAGGCAAATGGGAGGAGGATCTATTAGTTAGCTTTGATCAGACTTTCTGGTCCCAAACCTGTTTAAAAACTTTTAAAACGATCAGAAACCCCAATTTACAACTAATTCAATACAAAATTCTACACAGAGTACACTATACAGGTCATCGGATGTTCAGGATGGGATTTGTGCCATCTGACACCTGCACACACTGCACAGACAACATTCCTGACAGTTATATCCACGCACTGTGGTCATGTCCACCTGTTCAGGGATTCTGGTATAGAGTATGTGAAGACCTGTCAAAGTGTCTGAAATGTGATATCCCAACTTCCCCCTCATTTTGCTTGCTGGGGAACCTAGAGGATGTCCCGATTGAAACAAATTTGGTTCACGTGGTTCTCACTGCCATATGCATCGCTAAGAAAACTATCCTCATAAACTGGAAAAACAAAGATAATCTTTGCATTAACCAGTATAGAAATCTTTTATTGGATCATATTACACTTGAGACAGCCTCTGCCTCCACTTCAAATCAATCTCTGGGCTCCTTTGATCGGTTCCATCACATAGCGATGATGGAGGGTCATTGATATGGTCCTGCGGGATGCTGTGGTTGATGTGGTGGAGAGTCTGAGCTTGGAGTATCTGGAGGATCCCTGGGGTGGGTTCACTAGGGGGGTCTTGGGCTGGGGGCTGCTGCCCACTCTGGTGGTGCTTGGGTTGCCTCGGGGTGGGCTTCTGGTGGTTGTGTGTGGGGCCTTGGGGGTCTTGACGGTGGCTGCGGTCGCTGCCTAGTGGCTGCAATGCCCCTGGGTTGGTCTGGGTGGGGCCTGGTGGCTTAGGGTATGGGGCGGCCGTCCCGGATGGGGATCTGGGTGGGGCCTTGGGGATTGGGTCCTGGCATGTACGCTGCCGGGAAGAGGGCCGAACATGCGGCAGTGCGGGCCCTGGCTCCGGAAGCTCAGGATGAGAACACTTCTGTTCCACCATGGGGGAGGGGATGTCCGGGAGGGGGAGGATCCAGCTTTACCTGGGTGTCTTATGTCTTACTTAATCTGAATGTTGAGTAAATGTGGGGATGGGAGTAAATATTCTGCTGGGGTGGTGTGGGTTGGTGGCCTCAGACTCCGTGGGGCTCTGTGATGCTGCTGCTTTGGGCCATGGCTAGATGGGCTGGGGCCTCCGTGCCTCGGGTGGATTTTGGGAGCGGAGGTGCCTATTGGGGCCAGTAGGGGAGCTGGCTCCCTGGAGGGCTCAGGCCCCTCAGCCGTTCCTCCCCATCCTCAGACATTTCCTCCTCCTGCTCCTTCACATCATCACACAAACATGCACATAGGGCCTTGGGGTGTGGGTAAGTCAGGGGTGCGGTATGGATCCCATTTCCGCAGTCCTGTGGCAGCCTACCCCCAATTTTATTTGCACATTAAACACTTCCACAAACAACATTCCACACAAATGCACACTTAGGGCCTTGGGAGTGAGCACACTCAACGGCATCCGGTGGGGGGAAATTTCAGCCTCACTCCGAGTGCCGGTGTCCACTTCCAATTTTAAACTGCACCTAGTCACGGAGGGTTTTGGGGGGGAAGTGGGGCTGTGTGTTGGCATCAGCTGGTGTAGGCCACATGATGCCAGCACTGCCCCCAACCACAAAATGCACCTTATCAACACACATCAACATTACATTAGAGCAGGCGGAGGGAGACTAGAGGTCTTTCACACCTCTGTTCTCAGTTAGCTGCCCGGGCTGGAGGCGAGGAGTGGGAGCTGGCCGTCTGCCTGTGGTCTGGAGTGGTAGGTTGCTTTGCCCCACGCTGGACGGGGGTGCCTGCTCACTATTACCCCACGGAACGGGCTAACTCTGGCGTCCGGGAATGGCTGTACCTGGCACGGCAGCACCGGGACCAGAGTTAGTAGGGTGTGTATGGGGAGTGTGAATGGGTGTCTGGCGTACATCCTTGTAAGTCTTGGGTTGTGTGTGAGAGCATGAGGGAGGGAGTGTATGACTGTGTTTGTGTGTGACTGTATATGTCAGGTGGGGTTTTGGACTCCTCCCCTCTCCTGGGACATCTTGCAATGCTACAGCATCTTTGCCTACCTTCCCCCTGCCTGTCTGGTCGCTCCCGCTGGCTGCCTGGTGGGATCTGGGTCCCTGGGCTCGGTTGGGTCCTCGGCGGGTGGGTCGCCTTTGGGTACCGTGCTGCTGGGTTCCGGGCCCGCCGACTGGGGTGAGCGGGCGGCCTGGGGCTTGCCGCTGATATCTCCGGGACTCTGCTGGTTGTGGCCCCGGGTGATCCTCTGCGCCTCGAGGGGGTTGGGGCTTCTCTGGTGACGGTCTCCTGGGGTCTCCCGCTCTGGGGTGACCTCTGGATCTCTGGGCTTGGAACTCCCTCCATCTTCCGCACGTTTTGGGGCAGGTCTGTGGCCCTTCACACTCACTATTGGATGCTCCTATAGAGAAACCTTACACATACAAGCGTGTGTACACACACAGGTGCTCACATGGTGATTTCATAAGTATGACTTGGACATCTTCAGCACATGACCTAAGGCTGTGGTTGGCCCTAAATGCCTTAGTAATTATTACTGTGTGATTGTCAGCAAACATTTTTACTTTTATATATCTTCATGTAGCTGATGCAGCAATGTTTTTGTCTTGTGGTTTGTTTGTTTCCCCTCTCTTTCTGCAGGTCTAGAAGCGGATTCTGGTTCATTTATTGTTTATTCTATACGAAAACCCCCCCTTCCCCCTTTACCTCCACTCTCTCTCCTTTTCTTTCACTTTTGTCTCCGTGTCCGTTCAATCTTAAAAAAATCTGAAAATATTTCTAATAAAGTTTTGGTATCAGGCGTGACGTTAGCAGAAGCTGTAATGCTCTACCTGAGAGAAAAACTGTAAGGCTAGTCGCCAGCATTCAGACATCAATTCTGATTGCTTCACAGCCGAACAGGACACGGTAAAAAAAAAAAAAAAGATAAAACAGACTAACTCGGCATTGATGCACTGCTTAACTTGGGGTATACGTGTACAAATTGCATATTTTAAGAATGAAAGAGAATAGGCAACATGGAAACTTATGATTGTGCTTAAATGGTTTAACATTGCATAAATATGGAAATCTATGCATCAGTGCTAATGTTGTGCACCATCTTTTGGAATAAAGCTACATCAATAAAAACATATTCTAATAGATTGCGCACAGCTAATGTTATCACTGCTGCAGAGATTCCAGTTGCACATTTAAGCAGCACATTTTGGTTCATTTAATTTTTCATAGTGTTACAGTAAAGAACGCTTAACAAAAAACAAGTTAAATACTCTAGCTCTTTTAAAACTAGGACTATCTATGTATCTCAAGCAGAGAGGGGCACTTGAACGCTAATTTAAAATGAATTTAGAATTCACAATTGATGTAATCACAGAGAAAGCGTAGGAAGAAAAACCTCAACTTGTTTGTCACATGCAGGTTTTTTTAGATTCTTAGTTTGGTCAGCCCTCATTAAATGGAATGCACATTTCTGTGAAAAATTAAGTTTCTGTTTTTTGAAGTAAATTATTTATGAAGCTTTCATGCATTCTTCCTTACTGTGGTACTTATGTTAAGCAAATGAATGTTGAAAACAGTTTGGAGCTCAGAACTACCAAAACCTCCATTTAAATTAACCAGTTTGTGCAAATTACTGCTTGTGGAAAAATAAATTCATGGATTAGGATGGCAGTTATCTAACCGCATGTAAAATGTGCTCGAGGCTACTCAGACTTTCAGCTTCTCCCGGTTCTACAGCTGCATTAATCTGTCAATCAGTTTAGTTCGAGTGCACATTTTGTAGCCCATGCAACCCAAGGGGGCACTTTGAGACAGTCCTGTATCCTAGAAGACACCACCTGAGTACAAAAGCTGAACAAGAAAGGAGGGATTTATTCTAGAACTCAAAATACTCAGGAAGGTTAAACCACAATGAGTCAACTTTTTGACATAATATCGTATTTACTCGTGTACCATGCGCCATCGTGTAAGACGCACACCCTAATTTTTACAAAGAAAATCGCGAAAATCGTTTTGCCCCGCGTACAACGTGCATTGTGATTGTATAGGAAGCATTTAGAGAGAGAGAGAGAGAGAGCACGAGCAAACGAGAGAGAGCTCGAGTGCGTGAACAAGTGAGTGAGCAAGTGAGCCCAAGCAGATGAAGTAAACATTACAGAATTACATTTCCTCGTGTATGACGCGCACCTGATTTTCTAATGCTAATTTTTGGGAAAAATGTGCCCGTGGTACACGCGTAATTACAGTAACACAAGAATAATATAGTCTGTACCCCTCTTGGTCTAACTTTGCAATACTGATGCCACAACTTGCATTCTGTAGTAAAAAATAAACATGCTGACAAGGACTTCTTTCTACAGCACCTCTAACTTACTCCTAGTAATATTTTGGCTTCCTCTTTGTCTTCTGGTGGGCAAATCCTCGCTTATGCTCCACTCATGACTTCAAGTTCAACTAGATTAAACCTACCAAGGCCCTTGTATTACTGAACCTGGGATTGTTTCCAGTGCCATCCCTATTTTGTCCCAGACTTATTTCCATGTGATATATGTCTCTCTCTGTGCCATACTGATTCTAAACACAAACTACAATTTTCAGTCTCCTTCACAGGAGTCTTGACTATAGCTACAGAGTACTGCTTCCCACTAGTCGTTGGATTTTTGATGATTAATAATCAATAAGGTGCCCACTTAGGAGGATGCAATAATAATTTAGGATTTAGAAGATTAGTTTTGATTTGGTTAATTAGTCAACGTTTTTTTGCCTTTGGCGATACTGGTAATTAATCAAATAATTTGACAAGGCTCCTTCTTTATGTACCTTACCTTCCTCTGTTGTAGGAGGCGGATCTCTGGCCTTTAGACTTTTATGAAAGTAATTGAAGCACACTTATTTTAAGAAATGATTTATTGGTAACCACAAGGATTATAAAAGTACGATAAATGCATATGCACTGGACACAGACAGACTAGACAAACATACAGTATAACTTAGAGGCTGGCTTTTACTAGTATTTAGACTTGTACATTTGTTTTGGCACAGATAAACAGCTTTGATACCAAGTCTTTAAAGTTGATGTCTGATGTTGTGTGGAGTTGCTGCTTTGTTGTTGGTTTTGGTTCAAGTGTAGGATTCTTCATGCACTCTTTCTTTTTGCAGCATGATCCATGACAGAGCTGCTACTTCCTCAGCTTGCTTTCTGCTGTTAGGCCCTTTGATGTGCTGTCTGCAACTTAGGGAAAAGTGTTACTCTTTCTAGCACAAGAGTTTAGGTACTGAAGTTCTCTTCTTGAAATGATGGCTGCTTCTCAGCCTTGTCAGACTACTGGCACACAGCTTTGGCTTGACAGACTGGGTTTCAGCCTGTGGACCACAGTGACAATAGAATTTCACCTTTTCAGCTCCTCGTGAAGAGGGTTGCTCACAGCATGTTAGTTTGAGATAAGAATTTAGAAAGACATTAAGAGAATGTATACAAAGTGCCAATGTGAAGAGTCACAGAATTCTCTAGGATTCTCTATAGAACTTCAGTGAGTGTGCTCCATTCACAATTCTCCAAGCTTCTCTTTTTCTTCTCCCAATTCCTTGCCATTCGGTTGCTTCTTCTTACTACCTTAAGAGATGGGGTGCATGTGGTTTTAAGGGAAGGTTGAACCTTCTCCTAATTGAGTTAATGTCAGTTCCAGGTACAACATCAGCATTTTTTATTATGCAAGTTCTTCTGTTCATCTTATTTCATCCTTTGAATTATAGATCTTTGTCATTGCTTGAGTCCCCAGCAGAGATGTCAGTGCAATTATAGTAACTATCTCTCTATCTATCTCTCTAGCTCTCTATCTATGGATGAAGTCCAGGCAAATCCTGGTACAAGCTGGAGTTCAGTCACATAGTTTAGAATTCACATGGGGGTTTTGTGCAGCTCCTTTATTAATAGGCCTGGTGTGCCACAAACGCTTAGCAGAATGGGAAATGCTCACTTTGTCCTACAACAACTTCACCATATCCCAAGGCATTTCTCGGTTAATCGGGTGTACAGGTTAGGTAATGCACTACTTAACATTACATTCAAAGTGCATAACACATTGATTTTCCTCCATTATCTCTTTTCTCCTTAAGCCTGCCTTTTGTGAAGTCTTTTTTTTTTGTTCTAAACACTTAAATGTGTTTTAAATGTTTTGGTAATGTAAGTTAAAGATGATTGTTAAATAATAATGATGAATTATTACAATGCACCATTTGTAAATGTAATTATTCAATTTGTGAAACTCTTAAAGACTCATAATACTGTTACATTTTCCATCATCTAACAGGAGAGCCTTGCCATGACCAACAAAACTGACTAATCACATTTGATCATTCATAAGCAATTCTGTAAGGATCCTCTGTATTAAATTCCCAAAGTTCCATGGGCAGAACAAGATGCACTATGGAAAGTGCCTGCTTTTCTGTTTTGCCTTTGACTAAATTATGACCAGCAAGGGTAATGTGTCTGGCTTTTCCATTTGAATCAAAACATAAGCCAAAGAACAATTCAGTTTGACCCCCCAATACAACCACCGTTCCTGGTGAAATTTATAAAATGCCATATAGCCTGGATTTTATGTTGTTTCATCTTTACTATACATGCAAAACTTCATTAAGATTGAGATTTGAAACATCTTATCAAGTTGAACCAAAGACAGCCTATGCACAAAACTTCATGAAAATTAGTTAAACTTTTTTTTTTTGGTAATTGGAGAACAAACAAACAGACAAGATGTAATCTGAAGGTTGAAATGAAGTCCTTTCTTGTGCAAAACAGAAAAAACATTAAACAAAGCTGAAAATTAAAAAAACAGGTAGTATTATGAATTTATTTATATAGTTTAACATCTTATTTTTTACAATGTGTGAAATTAGAATGTCTTTCATCAAAATTTACTATTAAAGTAGTCTTTAATAAGCTAGATACACAGCAAAATCCAAAGTGTTAAATTCACACCTACAGAGTTAATTTTAACACTTCTTCAGAGTTTATATAGGTCCACACCAAATCGAGTTAAATTTACACTTTGTGTAGTGTTATATTTTTGACACTTTCAGGTGTTGAAATCATCACTGTAAGAGTTCATTTTTTAACACCAGAAGTGTGTTGAACATCCACTTGGTGTAAACTAAATTCCCAAGCCACTCTGCTGGTGTTAAAAAAGTAACTCTTACGGTGTTGATTTCAACACATGACAAGTGTGGATTGGCAACATGTTTACACTCAATGAGTGTTAGTATGTCCTATTTTAGATGCAATATCAAGTTGGGGCACCTCATTTTATTTAGAAGCTAATGTCTCATTAATGGAAAGTTTAATGTACACACCTTATACACAAGATAAAAAAACACAGGAATCAAGACTTTTCAAAATGCTTGTTTTATTAAACAAAATAGTTTACACAATATTTCAAAACCTATACAACAAAAAAGCTGGTTTCCCATCCAAAATTATTTAAATATATAAAAAGTGTTGTCTCAGTGGCAATTTACAGGGGATCCAAGTGTTAATTGACATTTTTTTACATGTAGGTTACAGCAGCTATCAATCCTTTGGTGTAAACACTGGTCTGTAACATTGAGCACAGCCAGGACTAAGTAAAAATAAATAAATACAAAAATATAATAAGTCCCATTTAAAAGGGATAACATTAAATAAATAACTCACCACAAATTCTGGTATAATCTATTGCCTCATCATACCTACAGTCCACTTTTGGAAAAATACATCCTCCATAAAGAGATGAAATACATTTTTAGGCCAGCATGTGCCAATTGTAACCATCTAAAGAAAATATTTTTACATGCCAATTAAACCAGCACAAATGGGGGTATGATATATTGACTCTCATCAGACCCATATACACTTTGCAAGTCAAATGGCCTGTGAAACTTCATAGTATTGGCTTTGATGAGTTCAGCTTTGCCACATTCACCCAGTACTTTAAATGCATAGAGATGCTCTGAGAAATGCTCGGTGAAAAGTTCATCCACCAAAAAGAATATATTGTTGTCGATACTAAGTATTTTTCGAATCTGACTGAAAACTGGAAGTTGATCTTCAATTTTATTGCAAACAACGAGGCCTACTTTGTATTCGGTCCCATCAATTTTCACCCAGTTCATGGAGTACATGGTTTTGTGCATGGGATTCGGTTGCATTCCTACTAAATGCTTGCCATCAACACTCTCCCAGCAAAATGTTTTCATTGGTCCATACTCAACATATTTCAAAGGTGAGGTTTCCCAAAGAGCCTATGGACATCTGATGTCTTTTTGCCAAAGATTTGGTGATATTTTTAAAATTCTTGAGTGTATTTTTGAACACTTTATGTTTAGCTTCGAATCGCATGCTCCACATATGTACTAAAGGACCGATCTTACGTTATAGTGGAAGGATAATGAATCATAAAATGATGCTTTGGCAATAAATTCTTGAGTGGATACAATTTTGTGAATAATTCATGGTGTTCAATTATTAAATACTTCATAAGAATAGTCATGCCTTCAGAGAGACATGGGGAAAATAAAAGGTTGACTATTTGAAGTAAGAGAAGAAGCAAATGCCAGTGTTCATCTCCACTGGGCACAATATCACCAAACACTAACGGCATGTTTTTTAAAAGACAAAGTGCCTGGATTGAGTTCAGCCCTAAGCCATTTCCTTTGTGGTCTAGATTCACTCGTTCCAAATAGCCATAATCATAGGCATATATTCTGGAAACCAATTCACTCCATGACATAAAGTTACTGTCAACATATTCAAAGAGCAATTTCATTTCATATTGAGCAACTCCTTCTAGGATGTCATGCATTACATCGAAAGAGAAATTGTGGCATACATGAAAAAATTTTAGATTGTTGAGTGATGATTTTCTTTTGAGGCCATATAGTGATGAGATTTGTGGGTCTGATTCCAATTGAAGACAGTGGCGCTCATAGACTACACAATCACGTAAAACAACCCTTGGGTCATCCTCATTGTAAATAACCTGGGCATCTGCCTTTTCAGTCAAACATAAACGACAAAAATACTGACCACTAAAAGATTCAGAGAAGCCAAGGATTGAGTGCATTCCCAAGTTGTCTCCATTCACTTGACACAGAGTGCCATAAATTGTCCCTGTGGAAATTGGCAGTTCAATGCCATCGGTTTCTAGAATACTGATGTCATGGATCAAAGGCTCCAGTATGGGCTGGAACCCATATTTTTTCAAATCGTGACCATGAAAAAGTGCAACTAAATGGATATTCATCAGTGTTGAATTAAATTTGGGTGGAAGATTTCTTAGTACAAAATAAAGTGCCCCAACTTTGTGTATCCCGTGTTTGGATCCAAGGGGATTTGCTGTTTCAAAATCATCATAATATAATTGGATCTGCAATGCAGTGGAATGTCTGGAAAATAATGGATGAGCCTTGAAGTAACTTCCATCACAAAAGTCCTTATAATCATTTGATCGCTGCCGTTCTAAAGATTCCCTAATCAATCTACATACATCTGAATTTTGACACATAAATTTTAAAGTTTCTAATATTGGTACATAAACAAAGGTATCTTTTACTGGGACCTGATCATAACAGCCTGTTTTTTTATTGCGTCTCACATCATACCTCATGCCAAGTCCAATTTCAGCTGACTCAACTACACTCCATTTATCAATGAAATAATTGGTTCTTTTGCTTTCTGTGTTAAAGCAAACAAATGGGTTTTCAAAATGTGTAAAACTACTCTTGACTGCTAACCTGACTGGATTATCAAGAGGAATAGATGACAATAGTTTGTGTTGAGTTTGTGTGTGAACTTCAGAAGTAAGCTCTTCAAGATCTGAGACAAGTGCTGAAATTAAACTGTTTGCCACACCGCTGCATTGTAATTTGGCCAAAATTGAAGCACACATAGCCTTTGTATCTCTTTCAGAAAGGCAGTCATCATTGTTGTCCAGACAATCTGTGGGAAAACCTGGGGTATCACGGTCACCATTGTTCTCAAAATAAGAGGCACCTCGGGAATCACCAACGCCTGTCTGTATAGAACCTAACTGATTATTATCAACATCTTGGGATGACTGTGGTTCTACATAATGCAAACCATTATCCTCAAAATGAACACTGTTTAAATGTTCCCTAAACCCTGAAAAAGTACAAAACCGGCGCCTACAATCGCCTTGCATACAAATCAACCTGAACTTCAATGAAGGATAGAAACTGTGTGTAACTCGCAAGTGAGATATCAGCTGCTGGCTATTTGCATACAAACTCTCACAGCAAAAACATTTAAACATTGTTTAACAATTTCACACGTAGTTCTCTTACTCTTGGCGACTCGTTTGTTAGACCTATGTCAATGTTGTAGACTGTTGTCTGTAGAAAGGTGTAGACATTTGCCAGGGATTCCTCATAGGTTAGGTTAAAGACGTAATGAACTTTGAAAAGTTCATATATGGCACTCAGGGAGGTGGCTCCTGCACAGGGGATGAGCTGCTTGTCAACAATGACATAAAAATAGTCAATCCTCTTCCTACTGCAAGTAGGTATGGTTGGTGGCTTTCTCTTCCCATGAGATGTTCTTCAATGCTGGTACAGGACTATAAAAGAATGACAAGTTATATTTTACAGCTGATGAATGCACAGCACTTTAAAAAAAAGAGAACTGAATTCTTTAATACATTAAACAGTTCAAACCATGACTAACAATTTATCAGGGTGAAAATCTGAAAAGTGCTACAGCTAAAATTTAACAGAAAGTAAGTCTGGAGGTTATCTGCAACTACAAGATACATAGCTGTTTGTAATTCATGTCATGTCCAAAAGGAAGAAAATCTACTAGAAAAGACAGACAAGTGCAGGCCACTGTGACATGGTTAAAATTGATATCAAGTTTGCATGCCATCAATAAGTCAAAAAAAAAAATTAACACTATATTTGCCATGGGTGAAAAAGCACGAGAATAACTTCCTTCAGTATCAACCAAATAAAGGCATCTATGACTGTACAACACATTGCAAAGACATTGATCCCACATTGTAATTCACCTTATGAAAATGTACAAGCCTGTCAACAGCATCAGTGGGACTGATTTTAACTTTCTTTCTCCCTGCAGAAGGTGGTAGCAAATGCAACAGCAACAAGAAAGAGGAAATGTCACTGTCCCATTCTGATGGAAAATGAGAAGTAGTCAATGTTCAGAAATATAAATTAGTATGTAGAATAGATAGCCTTGCCTGCCATTTAAAACCTCAAAATACCACTTACCGTGTTCAGACTGTTGTTTCTCTGCTGCACTGATGTGACTTTGAAGTTTTGCTGTCAAAGTGAGAGACTTTGCTTCTTCAATGACTTTTGGCTTGAATGCCATCTCCCACTGCTCAAGCAATTTTGCAGATGTTTCAGCATTAAACAGCAAAATAAAGTCTTGATTTACCTAATGATATTGCATACAACAAAACAATGCCATCATGCCTGAATCACACCTAATTCCTTAAACCAAGAAATAAAACAGGAAAGGATTTTTATACTTACCAACCCTTTTACTTCTAAAAATCTTGGAAAGATTTTTAAGATGTCAGTTGACCTTTCCGGGTTATGAACGAGCTCTTGCCGATGCTTAAAGGTTTGCTTCATCTTTTGCCTAACTTCAGTCTCATCAGCGGTGTGGAGAAGGAGTGAAATGGCTTCTCTGCATGCATCTCCATCAAATTGTTCAGTGTCCTCTATTTTTCTTCGACGACTTGGTCCACCATTCTCATGAGACATAAAGTAAACACGTTTTGGATTCTTCCTTGACAGAGTTTTAAGCCGCCAAGAAATAAATCCTGTTCCCTCTCGGGATCATAAAATGTTCCTAAAATGAAAGAACAAACAAGGAAGCAATAAAGTACATTTATTAAATCTCAATAGTAAATTAGAATTACATAAACACTGACATTGAAAATCACACCAAATGAAAAAGTGTTAAATAAAATCCAGGTATTTCTTTTAAATAATTGCAGTATTCAACTACATAAAAAGTACATGAAAGTTAATTAAGGTGTGCTTACATAGCCCTTCGATTAATATGGGTCTCTTAGAACAGGGAAAAGAGAAACAAGGCCCAAGGCATACGTCTCTCTCTGTTTAAGTGTGGGAATCCTCCTGAAAATTGTATAAGATTAAGTAGAACTTAGTCATTTATCCAATACTTAAACCTCCATATATGTATGAATAGACACAAAGCAAGCCTGATATTGTGTCGATTTATTAATTCTCTGATGGCTTACCCATGAACCTCTGTCATATGGCTAACAAGAACATTAACAAGCTGTCGTCTCGTGCTGTGTTTCAGTGTTTTAGTTAGCTCATATTCTTCGAGAACATCCAAACCACCAGGTTTCTCTTTCAGGGCATTTTGAACAATCTAGTTATTAAAGACAAAAAAAACCATGAAGGAATGGTATGATGACATCACACACAAAAGTTATCCATGAATGCAGATATTTCCACATTTACCTGTTTTGCCTTTTCAGCACTTGTGATTTCTCTGCCATTATTAAAGTTTGAGCTTGCAGACAGGTTCAGTTTAGTTCTCTCCAACCCTTCTACATCACTGGAGTTTGAAAGTGTATCAGTGCATGTACTTGGTGTTGAGGTAGCTGTGGGTGAAATTTTTTTAAAAAAGGAGAGATCAATATTGATTAATTATCAAATATTTTATTAAGTTGTTTAGTCATTTCAGAAAAAAAAATTAATACCACCAGAAACATCCAGATCAGCAAAAGTCCTTGTGGAGGACATTTTACTGTGAAGCATATCTGTGGGTTGCTCTGAACCAACTCTTGAAAAATATCTTCCTCCACATTAGTATTTGTCTCATCAAAGACTTGAAGTGCATCATTTGCTGTAAGCCCAAATTTTTTTTTTACTAAAACAAGATACATTTGGTTATGAAATGTCAATAAAATTAACTTTTTGAATCAGCTGAAACATTATCCAACACATAATTAAATTCAAATTTACCTTCGTTTAGAAACTCCTCAAATGTGAACCCATCTTGCAATTTGATGTATTTCTTCACCTGAAGGTAATTCACTTCACCAGCATGATGAGACCTCATGAAAGAACTTCAATCTTAGCTTTGAGAGAGCAGTTGTTTAACAATCTCGGTACAACAGTTTAATATATTGGCTAAAGCAACTTAAACTGTCATTAAATTTTTCAACTTTGTTTTTGCTACATACAATATATATTTCAGAACATAAATATATCTAATATGGAGGCATATTTTGGTCAAAATTAAATAAATACGCAGACAACTAAATCTAAGAATAATTACATTTCAAGGTGTGTTTCGTATCTTGTCGGCGGCATTGAAATAAGTAAATGGGTACATAATTAAACACACAAAGAAATAAATAAGGAAATGCAGTGGAACCTCGGATTTCGATTATAAATTCGTTCTTAAAGGCTGTTTAGAAACCGATTTGTTTAAAAACTGAAACCATTTTCCCCATACCAAATCATGTAAAATTGATTCATCCGCTCCCGAACCCCATGACTGCTTATTTAAACCTTTATAACCACACTTCATGCATAAAATCGTATACTAGAACAATGAAAATGCATACAATCTTACACAAAAGAATAAATACATAAAATATAGACGAAAATGTAACTTCACTTTACCTGTACGGAGAAGAGTTAATGTCGTTAAGTGGAAGATGGTGAGAAAGGGGAGTGTTAAAGGCAGATGTCGACTTTGTCCACATGAGGCACGCGAAGGGCTCAGTACAATCCAGATTGCTTCTCACGGTGACTTAATTCTTTTAATTAATTATTTTACATTTATACAGCGCTTTCCTCACTACTCAAACCGCTCTCCACATAGGGAGGACCCGGGAAGCAAACATGCAACAGATGTTTTATGTTGATCTATGTGTGAAACCATTGTTTTAGTGCCTTTCAGAAAATAGATGTTAGTCGCGGAGTTGGAGACAGCTAACACGCGTGTCAACACACTGCATACATCCACAGACGTTTTATGTTAATTTAGGTCAGAATCATTGATTTGTGTGTTTTTAGAAAATTCAGCTTTTTGGAAAATAATATATATATATACTAGCAGAATACCCGCGCTTCGCAGCGGAGAAGCAGTGTGTTAAAGAAGGTACGAAAAAGAAAAGGAAAAATTTTAAAAATAACGTAACATGATTGTTAATGTAATTGTTTTGTCATTGATATGAGTGTTGTTCTCATATCTATCTATATATATATATATATATATATATATATCTATGTATCTATATATATATATGTTGTTCTCATATCTATCTATATATATATATCTCTATCTATCTATATATATATATACCCGCGCTTGGCAGCGGAGAAGTAGTGTATTAAAGAAGAAAAGAGAAAGAAAAGGAAACATTTTGAAAATAATGTAACATGATTGTCAATGTAATTGTTTTGTCACTGTTATGAGTGTCGCTGTGATATATATATATATATATAGCAAAATACCCGCGCTTCACAGCGATGTCATGTGTTAAAGAAGTTATGAAAAAGAAAAGGAAACATTTTAAAAATAATGTAACATGATTGTCAAAGTAATTGTTTTGTGTATTTGGCAGCGTCACAAAGTTGTTTTCGCAGCTGCATCAGAAAATGTACCACGACGTCTGACACGCCTCCTTTTTACTGTTTTCTCACAGCTTGGATTGCTGTTGTCATATATATACACACACACACACACACACACATATATATATATATATACACATACATACATACATACATACATACATATATATATAGACATATATATATATAGATATATATATATATAGATATATATATATACATATCTACATATCTATATACATATCTACATATACACATATATATATATATATATACATACATACCTATCTACATCATATATTCACACACATACATACATACACACACACAAATTATATATATGTGTATGTATGTGTGTGTGTGTGTATATATATATATACACATACATATACTTGTGTGTATGTTTGTATGTGTCTATATGTGTTTGTATAGGTTTGGTCACTGAGTGCAAGGGAAAAATAATAAATTATAGTCTATAAGTTATTAAACAGTAAAACATTAACGTTTTAAGAAGTACAGGTACATTGAAATTACATTTTCTATGTGAACGTTCAAATTTGTGCCTCGCCTGCCTCGATTGTGAATCGCCTTAATATTATTTTTCCGTGGTGTAGAAAAGGGGTCCGTGTTTGCACTTGTCTGGGCTATAGCGCAGGGGGAGGATGAAAAAAATTAAAAGTGCTCACTTTGACTTAAGGCAGAAGCGCAGTCAGCGTCTCAAAGGCCGGCACAGCTATGCATGCGCGCTGGCTGCTCGACTTTTGCTGGGCAGGAGACCCCAGTTTGCAGACACGTTCATGATATCAAAAGTCTCAGCGCTCTTTGGAGGTCATTCATATATTATATATATATAGCAAAATCACCGCCTCTCGCAGCGGAGAAGTAGTGTGTTAAAGAAGTAATGAAAAAGAAAAGGAAATATTTTAATAATAACGTAACATGATTGACATTGTCATGAGTGTTGCTGTCATATATATGCCTGCCTAAATAAGTCACCCTCGCTTTGCTCTTACTTTTTACCGTTCATTTAATCATGGCTAGTGGCGGAAAAATTATAAAATGGAAGGAGGATGGCTTTACCAAAACAATTATTGATGGCGAATCGATTATTCATAAAGCTTGAATTGGTGATCTGTTTTCTGTGTTAACCTCATATTTTTTCATACTTCTTCTCAAACTAAGGTGGTGCGAGGGTAAAATGAATCGGGATGCGCTGATCAATGTAATCCGTGTACCAGGAAATCATGCATTGACAAAAGTTCCCCTTTGCTTGTAATGCAAAGTGTGATTAAATGCATTATTTTTAACGCGTTATGGAGCACATGCATCGAAGCTTTCGGCTGTGCTTGTGCTAAGAAAAGGAAAGATTTTAAAATAACGTAACACGATTGTCAATGTGACCTTTTGTAAGTAGTGCCTGGAGGATTCAGTGTGTAGAAACTCTATAGAGACAGCGTGTGTATTAACTTGTGGATTTTTCTGTGAGTATTTGGTGGCAGTCTGAGGAAGTTGCTTCGGAAGACAGCGTTAGCCGCGGAGCTCAGCTCAGAGCAAAATGAGGTGGGAGGGGAGATGATGACGTGACTCCCCCACCCGCCTTAACTGTCAATCCCCCACAAACACAGTCTCTCGGAATTTGCATAAGCACACCCCAATTTTAACTTAGTTACAAAGTGATCAAAACTCTCGTTTATATCCTGCGTCCTCTCATTAAACTTGTATCCCGCATTACCTGTGTGTATGTGAAACGCCAGCGTAGCCTGTCTATGAACTTAATTTAAAGTTTAGGTTTACACCGTGCTTTCTTTCCGAGCTGGCAACACTCATGAATATGGTAGTATATGTCACTCGCTCACTTCTTATTGTTTTTCGCTGCCTTCTCAATTATATAATGCATGTTTTCTTAAGCGCTTTTGGAGGTCTTCCTGGTTTTC
>NW_024383389.1:0-133848 GCF_016835505.1 Polypterus senegalus
TTCCCAAAAAACCCTTTCTCTTTGAAAAGGGGGAAACCAAACCCCAAACAAAAAATGCCAAAACACGCCAGATTACCGTTAACTCTGCCGCAGCGCCAAATGTATTATCTTTTTCCCCTCCACTTGCCCTTTCCTGTTCCCCAAGTGGGGTTCTCCGTTCGTTATCGGGTTTTACTGTTGCACTTTAAAATGAACACACACACAAAAGATAAACCCCAAAACCCTCACCACAACAGTGCCCCATGAATGACACACCCCTGATTAACCCTTAAACAAACCACAAAGTGCAAAGGAAAACAGCCTGTCATTAAACATTAAAGACTTACTTTTTTTGGGCAGCAACAATACGATTTTTTAGTGATATCTCAGACCTAAAATTTTTTTTGGTCTAAAAAGAATCTTTAAACATACAAGACTCAACTCTTGACTTAGGCCTTCATCCAAGAATCCTTTCATAAATTTGTCCTTCTGTTGGTAAAAAGCGCCTTCACTCTCAATATAAACCTAAAACGGAAATAATGGAAAAAATCCTTTCCCAGGTGCTCAAAGAAATCAACAATTTTCCCAATCACTCTAACATTAAGAAAAGCATTGAAAGTTAAAAAGCAGAAGGTATTTATTACAAAATTAATAATACCAAAAGAAAAAAAGAATACTAGAAAATAGGTAGTGATAGGAAAGTCTGAATATATATAGTTTTTAAAAAAATTTAAAAAAGTTACAGATGAAAAGGATAAAGTCCCAGGGGGCGTTTGTTTAGCGTGGGTGTTCTGATGCCTTTCTGCAAGGGGCCGTCTTGCCGTTCCTCTTCTTCTCTTTTTTCCCTTTCCCTTTCTTTTTTCTTCTCCTTTGCTTCTCTCCTCTTCTTTCCAAAAAAGGCATATTTATTATGTTGTCAGCCTTGGCAAAACACATGCACCTGATTTTGGCTGTCCAAATGATTGATGAATTAATTCACTGTCTGTTTTCCCAAAAAAACAAAACCTTTATTACTCGGAGAAATATATTCTTCCTGCCCTAAGCCAAAAAAGCAAATTGTTGTTCAGATGTCCATCCATCAATACCCTAAGGTATCAACTCAGACCTTTCCCAGGCTAAAAAAACCAAATTAAATGAAATGAAAAAGGGTTTATAAAAAAGTAAAGGGAAGAAAACCTGTTTTAAATTTTTAATTTCATCTGTTTTGTTTTGAACAAAATAAATGGAAACCAAAATGTAAGATTTTCACATAACAGAAAATCAGTATTCTTTTTTTTTTATAATTTTTTGCCAACCCCAACAAGATGAATTCAGATGCAGGACCTTGAGGGGAAAAATAAAAAAAATCCTCTTCCTTACCCTCACTTTTATAACATTTTCACAAATAGTGCTAAATTGATTTTACAGACTGGGAAAAGGAAGACTGAGCCAATCCCTCAAGATATTATTACTTTTTTTGGACATCGGGCCCTTTGGTTTTACAGCCGGGGAAAGGAGAACATGCCCATTTTTAAAACCAAAAAAAAAACTTTATTATCTAAAAACGATGTTAAAAGGGTTTGGGAAAAAGGTCACAATCTTGACGCCAGCCAATCAGGTGCTCAAAACAGGGTGAAACCACTGCATAAATTTTTATAAAAAAATTTTTGGTTTGAAAAAAAAAACCGGAAAAAAAGCAAGATGTAAAGGACTAGAAAAAAACAAAAAACCGTGTGACAAATTTTCATTCAATGGGTCAGTTAAAGCTTTTTAGAACTCATTTGTAAATAAAACGCCCCTGGGACTTACCCTTGCATCACCATTCCTTTCAGTAAACTTTTTAAAACTGTTGTTCAGACTTTACTATATCTTATTTTTTTACTTTTGTTCTTTAATAAATATTAACTTGTTTTCAGCTTTCTATGCTTTGTCTTAATGTCTAAAATGATGAATTAAAAATAATTTCTTTTAAAAACCCTTTCAATTTTATTTTTTTGCTAAAAGGTTTTTTTAAGGCTGACGGTGAACTCCCCCAATAATAGGGAACGTATGTAAAATAAGGCATTCTTGGCTGATTTCCCTTTTCTTGTTTGTTTTTTTTAGACCAAAAGTAAAAGTCTTTTTGTTTTAAAAAATTTTTTGCCCATAATAATAAATTTAAATTGAAAGTCTGTGTGGTTTAAAGTCTAAGTTAACCAGCTGTGTGTGTCATTTTGGTCACTGTTGAGGTTTGGGTCTGGTGTGGTTTGTATCTATGTTTTGTGTGTAATTATTTGGGGTGGGGGAGCAGCCCAAACCCAAAACAAACTTGATAATTTAAAAAGGGGTAAACAGACAATAACACATTTTGGCCCAGGACTTTTCCCTTTGAGCTGAGAACAAACTAAGAATTGGGACAATGGCCTGGTAAAGAGGGTGCCCAAAAAAGCTGATGGTCACTCTGGTGAGCCCAGAGAACCTGGGGCAGATTTTGAGAAACTCCAGAAGGAAAACATTCCATGTAACACTCTGCTGATCGTTTTTATGACGGGTGGCAAAAAAAACTTCTCCTCAAAAAAAGACTCATGAGGGGCCTTAGGGTTTGAAAAAAAGCATAAAAAGGACTTTCAAACGGAAAAAATTCTCTGGTCTGTTTAAAACAAGATTGAAGTTTTTGGCCCAGTTTAAGCAACACATCACTGAAACCACCCTGCTATTCACCTGTACAACACCATTACAGCTGTGATACGGTTTGTGGCAGCATCGGCTGTAAGGCTTTTTTTTCCACTGGGTGATTGGATAAATTGAATATGATGCCTTTCCCGGGCTTATCATCCAACCCCGGGGACAATAAAGGCTACTTAGGTCCCCCGGGGAAGCGAAGATCAAAACCAACAACACTGATTTAAAAACTGCTGTATCACGTTAATGCAAGAAAAGGAAAAATCTGGCTGTTTACAAGACTAACCTACTAACTTTTTTTTTCAGCTCCCCCTTCTTTGATTAAACCCGTTTGTTTGACCCAAATTAACTGATGGAAAGGGGTGTTCACTCTTTTGTGTTTTGCAGACTTTTTCTAACTGGTCTTGTAAAGGAACTGAATGTGAAAAAAAAAAAAAAATCAGTCAAAATAATTAAAGCATGAGAAACAAAGCAAAGGTCAAAAACTGAATGTCAACAGACATAAAAAGTGAGAGGAAATCATAAACCAAAAGTCATAGTCAAGGGGCAGAGCTTTGTTACAAAATACTAGTAATCAAAGTTAGTAAGCAGTTGTAGTGGTGAGTATTTTAGTGTGATCTTTGTACCAGCACATTGATGACATCACAGGTGTTGCAGCTTCAGTAAATCCCATGTGAACAAACTTTACAACCCGTGAATTAGCGCGCTGACCCTTGTGAGCGCTGAAGAAACAACGGAAGAACTTAAACCCAATTAAAGTAAAAATAATTTCTTTATTCTTAATTCTTGGTGAGTAGAGAGAATGTGAGACTGCCTCTTCCAACTCAGTCAACTGATTTGGGTTTTAGCAGAATATCTAAAGTAAACCTGTTCTCTCTTTTATATCCTAGAAAAGGAAAAAACCCTAGCAGTTCATTCTGAGGTTATACATAGCTTAAGGTTAAATCTTAATTTATGACATACTGGAATGTCCTAAAACATGAAACAAACAGCCATTTGCATTCCTAAGGAATACACCCTTCTAATTATACACACTTAGAATCAATTTAAATATTCTTATAGTCCATTAAGATCTTACATTCTTCACTGGGTCTCTGATAGTATCAGAGGTCAGCCTTTCCTATAAATGATAAAAGTTAGTCCCTTAATGCTGTGCACACAGCCCAACTCCTTTTCTGCATAAATGAGGAACAAATCATATAGCTCTCTGCAGCATGATCAACTCAAAACATAGTCCTTGATATCTGTGAGTTAAATAATAATGTTTTCTCTTCCTCAGTTCCCCCCTTTGCACATAAAATGTGCACATTAATAATAAGACTTCTGCATCATCAGAGTTCAGGAAAGGGTTGGCAAATGGAAGAAAAGGTTTGTACTGGGAGTCAGGGTCAGCACTGAGGAGATAAACCTTAGTAATGGAAGCGTTAATAAACCTTTGTAGAAGGGCTCAGATGCACGGATTAGACAGCAACCCAAGAACATGAAAACTGCCAGAGAAATAAGGATAGTTATGAGAATAATTTTCAAGAACTGAACCAATCTTTGGAAGAGTTAAAAAAAAGTCAGGTGTTCCTGAGTGTTCTGCTAATTAGATAGATAGGGAGGTAAGGCCAGCTAAAGCACGGGTAGATTATTGGGAAGGGATACAACTAGGAGATTGGGTTTAGCAGTGGCACATGCATAACAAGAATCTGTTCTTAATTGTGTAACAGTAACCTTCAACCACTTATATCACAGATTATCCCCTAAGACAAAGGGAATAATCCCTTGACAGAGTCTCAACATAGAAAGTCCAAAAATAGCAACAGCTTAATGATTCAGTCCACTTTTTACAGTGAGAGATGTGCATTCAAGAAAAGAGTCCTTCGTCCATCACGGCATGTGGGGTGCAGATAGCAGCACCTGGAATGGTTCCCCTCCAGCTAGGTTGATGCCAATGTTTCCTTCGGTGTCTCTGACCAGTATCTAGGTTCCAAGGGAATCTGGAACTTCATCAGTAGGGGACTGGTCTGCCAAGCCTTGTTAACTTGTTGTGGACTTCCTTCAGGGAAGCTCGGAGACCTGCAAGACTAGAGAAGATCATTGTCCACAGTATGCAGAGTAACATTTCCGATAACCATGCCAACAGGCATGGGGCATCCAGTTACAATTTTAAATGGCGACAGTCCCAACTGCCGATGTGTCCTTCCTCTCAACCCCATCAAGGCCAGGGATAGAGCATCTGGCCAGGTTAAGTTTGTCTGCTCACAGATTTTTGCCAATTTTGATTTTAGGGTACCATTGCACCTTTCTACAATACCTCCACTTTGAGGATGGTATTTGCAGTAATGATGCACATTTATCTGGAGCCAAGTAGTCAGCTCATTTATTACAGAATTCACAAAGTGGGTTCCATTATCGGTATGCAGTTTCTGTGATATTCCCCATCTTGGAATGATTTCTTTTATTAAAGCTTTAGCCACAGTTTTGCATCTGCATGCTTAGAGAGAAAACTTCCACCCATCGGAGAACACATCGACAATTACCAAGCAATAGCGGTAGCCTTTAGGCGGTGTTAACTCAATGAAATCCATTTGGAGGTGTTCAAAGGGACCCATTGGGTTAGGGTGAGGCGGGCTTACCTGAGTACCTTTACCTACATTAAACCTTTGGCATAGTGCGCATCGTCAGCAGAATTGTTCAGCATATGTAGAGAACCCTGTGGTTTCCCAATGCTGCTCGACATCCTGAGTCATAGTGTCTTTTCCTGCATGATCCAGGCCGTGTGAGAATTTGCCATTCCTGGAAAAGAAGCCTTTGGGAGGAAAGGTTTGTTAGTTTGCTTATGGGTCCAGACCCCAGCAGAGAGGGATCCTTCTTGGGACCACTTTATCCTTTCTCGGTCAGTGGTAGCGCTCTGTAAAGAAATAATTTGATTATCAGGTCTTTGTCATCTTCTGTTGGAATAAAGACTGGTGTGTTATTACAGGCGGCCTGTTTAGCAAATGGTCAGCCAGTTCATTTCCTTGGCTGACTGGGTTTTGTTTCCCAGTAATGGGCTTGCATTTAAGTATTCCCAGTTTTGATGGTTCTGTTATAGCTTGAGAAGGGATTCCACTAATTTCTGGTGTTGTATGGGCTTACCAGTACTGGTTTTGAATCCCCTTAATTTCCATAATGCCCCATGATCATGGAAGTCTCCAAAGGCAGATCTGGAATCTGTGTAAATGGTTATGACTTTTCTTTCAGACAACTGGCAAGCTCGAGTGAGAGCTATTAGCTCAGCTGCTTGTGCACTTAAACTAGAAGAAATTCAGTTTGCTTCAAGTAAGTGGTCTTCCTTGACCACTGCATAACTGGTGGAGAGTGTTCTGTCGTCCAATCCCAAGGAACAGCCATCCTCATAAAGAATTTCTCCTGTTTCTAGTAGAGTTTCCTGGAGGTCCGGACTAGGTTTAGGACCTTTGTTATCTCATCCTGGCAGTTATTTGGTTCCCCCTCTCCCTCAGTGGGAAGTAAGGTAGCTGGATTTAGAGTTGAGCATCTTGCAATAGTGACATTTGACAGGGTACAGAGCACATTTTAATAGTGTATTGCCCTTACAGTAGTGAGGTAGTTCACCATGTTTCCCTCACTTGTTCATGCACTCTCTGTAAGGCACTACAAACCTGCAAGCCTTTTCCTACATTAAATCTTGCCATAATGTAGACCTCTTACAGAACTGATCAGCAAAGTTAGAAAAACCCCGGGCGTGACAGTATTGTTGCACCTGTGCCATCATTGCATCTTCTGGAAGGGTGGGCCAAACCATGCAGCCTTTGCAATTCCTAGAAAGAAAGCTTTTGGGAAAAAGGATGTTTAGTTAATGGATGGATCTAAATTCCTTTCAGAGCTTTATCTGATCCCTTTTCTGCAACGTCTTTATCTCCTTTTCCGTTGCTACAGTTTAGAGATAATACTGCATCCTTGTGTGACTCTTGTTCCTCCTTCTGTAATAGAAATAAAGAAGTTAGTGGTGAAGTAGGATCCTGGGCTTTCTTTGCCCACTCTGCTTGCATTTCCCTCACTTACTGGATTCGTTTCCCTTGTGAGCTTGACACTTCACTACCGCAAGCGCACCTGTCAAATGAGATGTTTTTGTCTGTACTAAGATGGAATGTACAGCATGTGGTACCTTAACAGTTAATAAACTCATGAGAACAACATCTGAGCATGCTAATATGGCCTCTGTTATTGCAGCAGCTGCTTTTAAACAGGCGGGATAGGCCACTGGATCCAGTTTTATTTGTTATTTATTTATTTATTTTTTTTAGAATAGTATGTGACCGGTCATTGTCTATTTCCTTGTTGTTGAGTTAATACTGCAGTCATACACCCCTTTCGTCCACAAACAGAGTGAAAGGACGAGACTACCATAGTCAGAACTCTTAACGCAGGCGCAGACATCAAAATTTAGTTTATATCAGTTAAAGCCTTCTCAGCCTGCTCCGTCATGAAATTTTATCAGTCAAAACCAAATTAGAAAGGTCGCTAATTCTTGGAGTGGCTGTGCTTTTCAGCAAAAAATAAAATTTTTAACCCATTGCCAATATCAATATCATAACATTCCAAGAACAGACATAACTTGCCGTCTTGCAGACTGTGCACATTCCCCTGAAGTCAAATCATGACTCAGGTATTTCATTTTTCTTTCAACCCGTTGCAACTTTTTCCGGAACACTTTGTGCCCGATTTCCGCTAGAAAGACCAACAAAGCCTTTGTGTCTTCTTCGCATTATTCCTGAGCCTCAGAACATAAAAGCAACTCATCTACATATTACACCAGGACACCACCCCTTTGGCCAATAACCTTTAAACTTTTTATCTGTTCTAGTTCTTGTCCATACACACACTCACATGCGCACGCACGCACACACACACACACACACACAGAGCCTCTGTATATCCCTCTGCATCACAGCTCAGGTCCAATGCTTCCCTTTAAAAGTGAATGAACCAGAACTGAGACTCAGGGTGTACAGTAATTGAAAAGCATTCACAAGATCAGTAACAGAAAACCACATAGCAGTGGCCGGGACAGTACAGAGAATAGTGGAAGGTTTCGAGACTATAGGAGTCCTAGGGTGTATAGCAGCATTGACTCCGCGGAGGTCCTGAATGAATCGTCATGAATCATATGCTTTCTAACTGGAAGAATAGGAAAGTATTGGATCGAATAATAGCACCCCTTAACTAAATCAGCATAAACAATTGTAATACCGGTCTCAGCCTCAAACGAAATAAGAAATTGTGCACAATGTAAACGGAAGGATGACTTTGGGAAAATGACCAAGGGTTCAGCATGAACTATTCAGACAAAATATTATTTCCCTTGTACCCAGAGAGATGAGTGGAGCAAATCTAACTAAAAAATTTTAAGGGTAAACAGCATGGGTTTAGGTGGAGAAGTGAAAGATAAATGACAGAACGGATCGGGTTACAGGTACAACTAGTTCTACTGCTATTTTCTTAACAGATCTATCTAGGTGAACTAAATGTTAGGTCCCACATACTCCCAATCCTCCCCTTCTGGACATGCTATTACCAATTGTCTCACATTATGCCACTGAAAACGAGAGGATTTAGCAATGAGGATATGTGGTAAAACCACTCCAGAAGAAAAGCAATTGTTGTAAAAAGAGAATACTGCTCCAGCCAGTTTTGCTGAGATATAACAGTTCGTTAGGCAAATAGTCTTTTTTTCTGAAAACAGCAGCTGAAAAGTCCAAGTCAGACTTCATCATAATACAGTCCAAAAATCATGCAATACAGTAAAATGATTTTGAATACTGTAATCCAAGAGGAACCCAGGACAGCAGAGATTTTTGCTGTTTTGAGTCAAACATGAACAATCAAGGCAGCATACAAGCATGTAATGGTGGTGGTCAGTGCAAGGGCGGTGTGCTGTTCTGATGCAACCTTCACTCTCTTATTTGTAACTGAAATGCAAAGGCACAGGCGGACCATCAAGTCTTGTCAAAGTTCACTGGGCATTAGGGCTGATATATTTTGCTTTTATTTGTGCTCGTAACTGTCCACTGAACACTGAACTGGCCACTATCAACCCGCTGTCGTCCCAGAGTCTCTGTCCATTGCACTCTCACATCATTTCAGCCTGAAATGAGCTTTCCTTCTAAGGACCTGAATCCATTCTGCAGTATTTGGCTTATATATGTCATCTAATTGTTTCTTCATTGTCATGAACTGGTTCAGCAATTCCTGCACCACCTCTTTTAATTCTTGCAGGTCCCAGTTTCTTTGCACCATGAAGGTGGGACAGTTTTAATCTGAGTCAGGCTGTTGTACATTATATTGCGAAAGGGCACTTGTATTAATGGTGCTTGAAATTCCATCCTTTCATATTCATGTTTTTGACCCTGAGGGTCAGAATCGGTCTTATTAGGCATCCCTTTCCCGCTCTTCATCCTCTCTGGCTGAAACTGTTCATTTTTAAAATCATCGGACCATCTTCTTCCTCTCCCTCATTAATTCCTCAAGCTGCCCAAGGCGTGGTGATGGACTATTGTCCTCAAAGGGTGGACACGCATGCTGACGCTAAACCAAGGTATAATCTCTTCTTCTTTTATTTATATTATATTTACTTATTCTTCCTTCTTTCATCCGGACTTTTGGGACAGTTCTTGCATTATCAAGACAACTTTTCTTTTCTGCAATAAGTTTAATTTGGCTTTGCAGTCCCTCATTGCACTTCTGCATCGCTTTCAGGGCTCTATCTTTAATTATCAATTCCCATCTATTAAAACATTTCCATTTTCTCGACTAGAGCACCCTCGTGCTTTTCTATATACAATCTACCTAACTTCCTGTAGTTCACTCATATCACCAGAGCCTTCTACTGGCCATCTGCCCCTGCTCTGTTCATTCCACCGTTTACAATTTTTGTTTTAAATCTAACCCTGTTTTCTGTTCTATGTAGCGTCTCGGAAAGCCATTTTTTTTTTCCTTGGTATGTTTTCCGAAAACAATAATCCGAACAGAGGCTCCTCATTCACACCCTGTTTTTTCAATCTCTTTCTTTAGCGAATTCCCGACCGGGAGGTACTTTCCCTTTTTATTAAATTTCCACCTCTCCCTTCTAATTATAAGTCTATTTAAGACTCCGTCTCATTCCAAGAGGCGCTCTAATCGTTACGTCCCAGTACCTCTCCCGGACGGTAAAGCAATTGTACTCAGCGGTCACCGATCTTATTCCTGTCTGCAATTCGCACCTTCACTCGGGTTCTCCAACACGAAGGAAACTGTTCGGTGCCAAATAAACAGTGGAAGTAACACCCGAGGAAGACAGGAATAGTTCAATCAATTAGTCTTTATTCAGTCACAGATGAGTACGTTGATTCATGCTTTCTGTTTCCCAAAGGAGTTGTAACCGGTTTGCTATTAGTTTTCCCCATGGTCAGTGAGTTTTCCGCACTCTTTTTGCTAAACCAGCCTCAATTGTCACTTCACTCCCGGTCCCTCCTGTTCCCTGGTCCACTGGGACGATCAACCTGATTAGCGGACTGACAGTTTCTCCCGAAGGCCGCTGGTTACCGCTGTTTAGGTGATCATTTCCTGAGTGACCCGTTGAGTTCAGAATATAACCAGACCGTTAGAGCAAAGAGTCGCCCTCCGCAACAGTGCTTTTTCCCGATCACGAAATGTTCAGTTATTTATCTATTCTTCCCCTCCCTTCCTTTATTTTACTTTTAAGCCTCTAAGAGACTTCTTCTTCATTTCCTAGGAGTGTACTAACTCATGTCCTTAACATTCATAATCTTTACACTGTTTTATTTCCGAGCTTATCTATACATTCCGTCCACTCACTGCCTGGTTTCTTTTCCCCGGTCGGACTCCCTCGGTCTACTCACCAAGAATTTTTTCCTCCCGCCTGGAAGTTCCCAGTTTACTCGACTTTCAGGAAGAATCAGAGGAGGTCAAGGATTCCCCATGCAGGAGTCGCCCGAGGCAGGCCAGTCCTAACTTTTTCCGGATCTGGTCCTCCCGACCCGGCCGGTGTCGGTCCTTTTACCGGTCCTCTGGGCGATCCTGCTCAAGGAGTCGCGGCGTCTCTGCCCCGTTGGGCCAAAACTGTGAGCTGAAGTCGAAACAACGGAAGAACTTAAACTCAATTAAAGTAAAAATAATTTCTTTATTCTTAATTCTTGGTGAGTAGAGAGAATGTGAGACTGCCTCTTTCCAACTCAGTCGACTGATTTGGGTTTTAGCAGAATATCTAAAGTAAACCTGTTCTCTCTTTTATATCCTAGAAAAGAAAAAAAAAACCCTAGCAGTTCATTCTGAGGTTATACATAGCTTAAGGTTAAATCTTAATTTATGACATACTGGAATGTCCTAAAACATGAAACAAACAGCCATTTGCATTCCTAAGGAATACACCCTTCTAATTATACACACTTAGAATCAATTTAAATATTCTTATAGTCCATAAAGATCTTACATTCTTCAGGGTCTTCTGATAGTATCAGAGGTCAGCCTTTCCTATAAATGATAAAAGTTAGTCCCTTAATGCTGTGCACACAGCCCAACTCCTTTTCTGCATAAATGAGGAACAAATCATATAGCTCTCTGCAGCATGATCAACTCAAAACATAGTCCTTGATATCTGTGAGTTAAATAATAATGTTTTCTCTTCCTCACCCTCAAAAAGAAAATGGCCCAGAAAAATCCCCAACATGAGGCCAACATTAATATTCCAGCTTCAGGGAAACCCAAAAAAAAAATAAAAAGAAGGTCAATACATAACAGACATTTATGCGAATAATACTCCTGCATGTTTTGGTTCTGCCTCATCTCTATAAATACGCATCTCATCTTCAGGTCTTTAATGTTTGTTACGTCTGAGAGTCTCTCACAATCATCACAAATGCTCAAAGCACCTCGACTAATTTCCTATTTAGTTGATTTACTTGAAGTATCGTTATAAATTTTCTAACATGTTGAATGTGTTGAGTCACATCATTGGAAATTTAGTACCAGCAGGTCAACAGTGAAAGAGTCCTAAAAGTCAAAAGAGGAAATCCAACAAACTGTACACCAAACCACAAATGAAAAGAAAAACTAAAAGTCAAAAGTCAAGAATTAAAAAAATGCAGGTTGCTGCTAAGTAGAGAGTCACGAGATCCTGCCAAATTCTCCAGTTGCTACCTGTAGGGAATGTAACCAAGCGCCAAACCCCAGACACAATTTTACAGACCCAAATCCATGGTTCAAAGATGAATTTATTTAAAGAAAAAACCTCAATGGAGCCCCCTTTTATGAATAAACAATTCTCTTTCTTCCTTATTCCTTCTCCTTTACTTCTCTCCAGGGGCCTCATGTATAAACACAAAAATGTTGCGTACAAATGTTTCCACGTTCAAATCATAATGTATAAAACTTAAACTTGGCATTAAGCCACGCACATTTCCACGGTACCTCATAACCTGATGTACGCAAGTTTTCCCCTTGGTTTTGCAGACTGGCAGCACCTAGTGTCAAAGCAGTGCTACTGTGTAGTTCCTGTGTGGTTTATCTTTCTTTTTCAGATCCACTTTACTGATGCGGCTTTATAAATACACTGAAATTAACCGCATATTGTTTATTAGTTTAATGCATCTAATTGTAAATAACCTGTAACAATATAATGGCCACATAATTTACTCTCACTGCACCACTCGGAGTATTTATATCACTGTATCTGAGTGGGATATCAAAGATCTACAGCAGCTGATCGGAAAGAGAATTATCGGTATACAGCATCAAGCACACGCTGCCTCAGCCATGCACACTGTTTATTGAACTGCTGTCATATGGCAAATGTTTTAAAGCCTTTCCTGTACGGACCTCGCGGTTCAGAAACAGTTTCAACTATAACTGCACTCAATCAGTCACTTGTAGAACTGTCTGTACTTATTAGTACAATCACCTCACTGTAAACTTGTGATACAGTTATAATATTGCACAACCTGAGCCACTTTATAAAGTGCATATTTACATATGATGACGATATCATTTTTAAGATGAAATGCAGCAAAATAAAACTTTAACTTAATTTAAATAATCTATATTGTTAGTAGTTAAACATGTGAGGACACAGTGTCGCTGCTTAAGCGACAGCTGGCGCTCCATTCACTGATTGTTCCTGCCTCGCACCGTATTCTTGCTGGGACTGGCGACACTGGAAGGATAAATGGATAGAATAATTAAACATGTACTACGTAGATATTTCAATGTTCCTTAAACGTTTTGAAGAATCGGCGTTCTAACCTTATAGATGGTTTAACGTCTATTACAGAGCTGATTGTGTGGTGATTGGGTATTTGGAGGAAGAAAAGGAATGGCAGGAATTGGAGGTTAGTATGCTTGAAAGAGACAGTACTGCTGCAATAAATTATTTCATTGAAGGTCGTGCACGGCACAGCAAGCATCTTGCGTAAGACATGAACAATCACTGTGTTCCCATGTTTAATAACATGCTTTAACTCCTACCATCATGAAAATGGTATAAAGTATACATCTCAGTATTTTAGTTATTCAGAAAGCTGTAATATCACAAATGTAATGGATTCTGTGTCCTGTCGGAGGAAGAGAAAGTCTGTTTAATAAAGTATCTATCTGTCTATCTGATTCACACACACAGAGCACATAGAAGATCAAATATAAAGCTGAAGCATATAACGCTACTTTAGTTACGATAGAATTTGAGAAACTAGTAAATTAAACGATTTAAAGATGAACTTTATGATGTTCTACTTTAATGACAAAATAAACTACGTGATTAAAGTGGAAATTTTGAGATTAAAGTTGACATTTGGTGCTTTTTTCTCACTGTGTGCCTACTTTTTTTTCTCTGTACCCTAATAAGCTTTGATATGACACTAAGATGGTGGGTTACGACTCGCCTTTTCATGGCGACTTTGATATCTGACAACTTCGTTCTTTATTTCGGGCACTGTGTGACTTTGTGAACTTCAGCTTTTGAGTTTCTCCAACACTCTATGTCACTCGATCAACTTCCTTTAGTTGTTTATCCCACTGTTTAAACCAACAAATAGTATGTTTTTCCTTTGCTTCCACTTGGTATTCGCTGAGATTCTTCTATTTTCCCCTGTGCTTTTGCCATTGCCTTTTCACAGAACGCTGAGCTTAAGGGCTATTTATATTGATTTGCATATTCAAAGAGGTGTAATTCTGGGAGGAGATGGGGCGGGAGAGCAGGTGCGTGCACGTGCGTTACTTTCCACGCTGACTGGAATTTATGTAGCGGAAGTGTTGGCCCATATTTATGCATCTGGATCTTTTTGTGCAAAAGCACATTTCTGCTTTTGTCCATATGCCATGTTAGAGTGTGAATTCTATGCACGCCGTTATGCATGAGGGCCCCTGGGCACATTCAAAATACTCATCAAACTCAGAATGGAATTAAAATCATAGATGGGATCACGTTATAGCAAGCACACCACATTATGATGATGACCATGCTACAGTGGGAAAAATCACAGGAAGATGTTAAATGAAAGTACATGTTAATATATGAACATTATGCCATAATGAAGATGAAAGTACAAGGTCCATTACGTCAGCATTATGAACATATTAGGGTTTGAAATTACAAAGTTGTTGATCTTTACAGTTTAATTTTTGAGATAATGAGCACCGGATAACATTAAAGATAGTGACTTGTTTCTGCCCCAGTCTGACTTGCAGCTGATTGGGAGAGATGGTGTACTCTAAAAACTCTCATCTAATTGAGTGGACCATCAGTTTTAGTTTTAAGGGTCCACATGATGATTTACTCAGTGCCAGGAGTACAGAACGGACCTGCTCTACCTGCTCTTTCCATGTGCTGGAATGATGAAAATGTCATCTAAATAGGCAGCACTATGGGAATTGTGGGGTTGGAGAATGCTATGCACCAGATGCCTAAAGGTTGCTGGAGCCCCATGCAATCCAAATGGGAGAGCACGTTGCTGCCAATGGCGCTAAGGGTGCTAAATGTGGTTTTCTCCTTAGCAGAGTCTGGTAAAGGACTTTTCCAGTACCCTTTCATCATGTCAAGTGCGGTGAAATATTGAGCCTTCCTGACCCACTTGAGGAGTTTGTCCACTCACAGGATCAGATAAGCTTTGAGTTTATAAACTTGATTAACCCTTGACAAAAGTCATTGAAAAAGCATCAACTTCTGTCAGGGTTGGGACCAAGACAATGTGGCTAGGCCAGGGACTAAAACTTTTCTCTGTTATACCAAGAAATAGCATTCTCTTGATTTCAACCTCTCTTTGCCACAGGGAGGTGATACGACCGTTCTCAGACAATGACTCCAGGTTCAGGATAATGTCATTCGCAATTTCAGAAGTTCTTCATGGCCACTCACCCAACACTTCTGGCCCTTAAGCTCAGCGTTCTGTGAAAAGACAATGACAAAAGCACGTGGGAAAATAGAAGAATCTCAGCGAATACCAAGTGGAGGCAAAGGAAAATCTTACTATTTGTTGGATTAAACAGTGATATAAACAACAAAAAGGAAGCTGATCGAAAGGACATAGCGTGTTGGAGAAACTCGAAGGTTCAAGTTCACAAAGTCGCACAGTGCCCAAAATAAAAATTAAGCTTTCAGATATAAAAGTTGCCGCGAAAAGGTGAGTCATAGCCCACCATCTGAGAGTCATATGGAAGCTTATTAGGGTCAGAGAAAAGAAAAGAAAATAGGCACACAGTGGAAAAAAGCTCGAAATGTCAACTTTAATCTCAAAATTTCCACTTTAATCACATAGTTTATTTTGTCATTAAAGCAGAACATCATAAACTTCATTTTAAAATCATTTAATTTACTAGTTTCTCAAATGCCATTGTAACTAAAGTAGCACATTAAATGTTTTGTTTTGTATGTGATCTTCTATGTGCTCTATGTGTATGAATCACTACGTGCTTCTTAAATGGGCTTCTTCTACATACGACAGGACACAGAATCCATTACATTTGTGATATTACAGCTCTCTGAATAATTTCAATATTGAGATGTATACTTGATATCATTTTCATGATGATAGGAGTTAAAGCATGTTATTAAACATGGGAACACGGTGGTGCAGTGATAGTGACGAGCTGGCACCGCATCCAGAGATTGTTCCTGTCCCCCGCAAGATGCTTGCTGGCCGTTTGCGACCTTCAATGAAATACTTTACTGCTGCAGTGCTGTCTCTTTCAGACACACTAACCTCCAATTCCTGTCCTTCCTTTTCTTTCTCCTAGTAACCAATCGCCACACAATCAGCTCTGTAATAGACGTTAAGCCATCTGTAACCTTAGAACGCCGATTCTTCAAAACTTTTAAGGAACATTGAAATATTATTGTAGTATGTGTTTAATAATTCTATCCATCTATCCTTCCAGTGTTGTGCCAGCCCCAGCAAGAATACAGCGCAAGGCAGGAACAATCCCTGAATGAGGTGCAACCTTGCCACTAGTGCTGCAACACCGTGTCCTCACATGTTTAATTATTAACAATATAGATAATTTAAATGATGTTAACATTTTATCTGTATAATATAATAAATATATTTTGCTGCATTTCATCTTAAAAATGATATCCTCATCATATGTAATAATGCGCTTTATAAAGTGGCTCAGGTTGTGCAATATTATAACTGTAGTGCAAGTTTACAGTGAGGTGATTGTACTTATAAGTCCTAACAGTTCTACGAGGAGCACATGATGGACTGACTGAGTGCATTTAGAGTTCTTAGGATGAAACTGTTTGTGAACCGCGAGGTCCGTACAGGAAAGGCTCTGAAGTGTCTGTCATATGAGAGAATTCAATCAGCTGCTGTAGAGCTGTGATTCCACACTCAGATACAGTGGAATAAATACTCTGAGTGGTGCAGTGAGCAGCTGTGGTATTTGGAATAGTTTGGCCATTCCGTGGATAGATAGATAGATAGATAGATAGATAGATAGATAGATAGATAGATAGATAGATAGATAGATAGATAGATAGATAGATAGATAGATAGATAGATAGATAGATACTTTATTAATCCCATGGGGAAATTCACATACTCCAGCAGCAGCATACTGATAAAAAATTATTGTATTGTTAAAGGTTAATTACAATCAGATACCTTAAACTAATAAACAATATGTGGTTAATTTCAATGTATTTGATAAAGCTGCATCAGGGATGTGAATCTAAAAAATAAAGAGAAACCACACTGGAACAAAAGCACTGCTTTGATGCCTGATGCCGACAGTTTGCAAAACCGAGCAGAGGATTGAGCTGGTGTGAAAATGTGCATGGCTTTACACTAAGTTTAGTTTTTATACATTTCGATGTGAGTGTGGAAACGGGCATATACAACATTTTTGTGCATATGAACCGTTTATACATGAGGCCCCAGGTGTCCTGTCATTCCATGATTTCAACAAGTTGAAGTAGCATTGTCGCTCAGCTGTTCAACAATTCAGGCCATTCTTTTTAACCAAATAATCAACCAGCGGATTGCTCTCTTTAATTTAATTTAATTTATTTTAATGGCCCTTGCCAATGTGACGGTAATTTAGAGTAGGAATTGTGAATAAGAATCATGACCCAGTCTCTGGTTTGGAATTCACAAGACCACCATTATAATAGTGAGCTTGTGCTGATTGTGCATGCTCCATATGCTCTTTCAGCATTGACCGAATGGTTTTCAAATTCATCGCATAACTGTGCAATATGCTCAAGAATGTTGGTAGAAGGGAGTTCTTCTTCCACCCATCCTTCTTTTAATATGTCCGGTATTCCCTAGGCTGTTGTTCATATAGTAATTCAAAAGGTGAGAAACCCATGGATGCTTGTGGGACCTCCTGGTATGAAAAAATCATGCTGATCTCAGTTCCTCCCAACCTTGCTGACCAACATGTGTAACATTTGCATGAGCATCTGATAAATCGCTCTACTAAACCATCAGTCTGAGGATGATACACTGAGGTTTAACATGCTTAATTTGGAGTAACTTGGCAACCTCCTTTAATATTGGCAAGGTGAAAGGTATCTCCTGGTCTGTTAAGACTTTCTTCTGGATGCCAACATGTGCAAAGACCACTACCAGTTCCCATATGATATTCTTGGAATTGGCCAGTCTCAAGGTAATATCCTCGGGGTACCATATAGCAAAGTCAACATGCAGAGAGTTCAAGGGGTCTTACAATGTTGACTCCTATGCATTCAAATTGTATGTTGATAAACAGACGGAAATGAGAGGAGCATGGTCCTCCCAAGGAATCTTCCATAATTGACATTCTGGGCAGGAAGCACAAAAACAGCTGACATCCCCATTAATTCCCAACCAATAGAATCATAGTTTAATCCTTTCTAACATCTTTTTGGTTCCCAGGTGGTCATCTGGGAGATGAGTGTTTGCTAGTTCCCAAACCTGCCATTAGTAAATTTGAAGGACTAACAACAACAACCTCATTTCACCCTCATCCTCAGACACACATTGCAGAACATCATTTTTAAACACAAAGTGTGGGTTCAGTTGTTCTTTTTTTATGTTCTCTTTTGAATGAAGATGGAGTTTGCCTAAACTGGGAGAGTGGGTTAAGAGCGACATCAGTGGGCAGGGTGATGTTCTGTGACATCTTTACTTCATTCTTTATGGAGATGTCAGTGCAGGAGGCTTTCAGTGGAGTTTTAGTCATTGTGAAACACTTGCAGTTGAGTGTGTAATGGTCTGTGGGTCCAAGTGTTTTATCACGGCATGCAGCTCTGACATGTGGAGCTTCTCACACAGTATTAGAAGGCTTCAGATTTCTCTGTCTTTTTCAGAATTGGATGACATTTTTGCCTCTTGCACATGCCCTATTGAGTTGGTCTGGATGTCTTGTCACAAGAAAATTATTAAATGCAGGTCGCTGCCAAGCAAAGAGTCACAAGATCCTGCCAAATACTCCAGTTATGACCTATAGAGGGTATAACCAAGCGCCAAAAACCAGAGACAACTTCACAAACCCAATCCCATGGTTCAAAGAAGAATTTATTTAAAAAAAAACTCAACGGAACCTCCGTTTATGAATACACAATTCTCTTTCTTCCTTATTCCTTTTCCTTTTCTCCTCTCCAGGTCAGTGTTGTCCTTCTTCTCCTGACTCCAACTCTCCTGGTTGATCTCAAGTGACTTCCTTGTACCTGAGTACCCAGGGGTACTTCTGGTGCCGCCACACTGCATCTTGGAAGCACTTCCAAGTCAGCCATAAAACAAGGAACACTCCTTCGTGCATTTCCATGCGGTGACTCCCAAGAAACCCAGCAGGGCTGCCCATTGAAACTACAACTCTGATCCAGCCCTGCAGGTGTGCACATGGGAGATCTACCCGAGGGATGCTGCCAATCTGTGACCGCCATAATAATATAAAAGAACTTGTTTTACTTTTGTCCTTCAAGCCAGAGATTTACAGGCACCCTCTCTTTAGAAGGGCACTTCTGAATATTTTGATACTTTCAATATTTAAGGGTACATTTTGGGCATGGGTAGGCTGAAAAGCATGTCAGTAGAGTTTGGTCCTGGGCTTCCTGGGGTGAGGCTGCGTTGGAGTTCAGTCGCAGTGGACCAATAATCTTGTTTTTGGTAATTTGTTTTGTGTATGAGGTTCAAATTTCAGTTTCACAGTGTAGCACCGAGTGTCAAGTTGAGGAGCCTGGTGATGAGCTGTGGTGGTGCCGCTAAATACCGACATGTACTCTGCAGACACGACTGCGGCCTAACAGGTTTCATTATCCTAATGTGGTCTGAAAATGTTGTTATTTATATTCGGCACTCCTGTTTTCTCAAAAACATCTCATCATCTGGGCAGTTTCTTTAAAATGTCATTAATTTAATTGTTCTTAGCATAATTCTTTTTTTTTTTTGTAAAAATGTGATTGCTATGTATTGATTGTAATAAAATTAATAAAAAAAAAAAAATGTCATTAATCTGTTATGTAACTTCACCTGTTTTTTTATTTAACAGCTGCCCTGAGAGAGTCCTGTTGACCTGCTCTAAAGTCCTTTACACTGGAGGCCAACATCTGGCAAACCTCTTTCTAAAAAAGTTGTGTCATACGATTGAAATAAAATGGAGTCGTCTGAAGAACAGCTCCTGTAAACATCTGGGGAAATTAATGTCTCATTGTAGACGAGATCTGAGTCTGACGCTGACTCCTGAAGCCATAACTTGGAGAGGACTGCAGCTGTTGTACAAATCATGGCGGCATCTTCAAACACTGAGGTACATTGTGCTGTGTGCAATTTACAGAAAGAGTTCTTGATACATTTGGATGTATGAAGAGAGAAATCTGTTTGGTGCAGAAATGTGCAAATCTAAAAGCACTGTTTATATGATCAGAAGACTTTATTATGTATTCATCAAAGTCAGTTTGTTCAGGTAAATCACAGAGCGCTAGAAAGCAGATAAAGTCAGGGTTTATACTTTACATATTAACTGGCTTAATTCTTAATTGTCACAATTATTGAACAAGTGACCTTCAGTTCTCAGGGTCTGTTACTTTTAATATTATCACCTCCAATGGCCGATTCCATTCTTGTGAATACACATCTTAACTGTTTTTTTTAATTGATAGTCCATCTCTTTTAAATCCTAGAATAAATGAAGTCACGACTAAATTTATTTCAAAATTAATAAGGACAAAAAGAAAAGAAGAATCTGTCACAGTAGAAGAGATGGTCATCCTCAGGAGTCGTCAGAGGTCCACAATTCACAGACCACATCTTATTAGTTATCTGTCCATAATCCTGAGGCACTGGACTGTCAACCAATTGGACCTTAGTGACTGTGAGCTGGATGGACACTTTGTAACAAACCTTCTGAGTCTCCAAGACCACATCAGTCTCAGGTAAGTCACGCTATGTCTGGGTGTCATTTTTACAAGAACTAACTAAAGTGTAATGGAAGGGCATCGATGTCTTGTGTACCTCACTGGCTTAACTGGTTTACTGCTTTCCATACAGTCCTGAAGAACACTGAACAGAAGTTCACACAGACATTTACCACCATTATGCAGGTTATTACCTACTTACTGGCACTGCTCTTATGTATCATTACATGCCTCTGGATTGGCAGACTGGGGTGGTGGTCTCCCTCTTTAAGAAGGGGGACCGGAGGGTGTGTTCCAACTACTGAGGGATCACACTCCTCAGCCTCCCTGGAAAAGTCTACTCGGGGGTTCTGGAAAGGAGGGTCCGTCGGATAGTCGAACCTCAGGAGGAACAGTGTGGTTTTCATCCTGGTCGCGGAACAGTGGACCAGCTCTACACCCTTAGCAGGGTCCTGAAGGGTGCATGGGAGTTTGCCCAACCAGTCTACATGTGTTTTGTGTACTTGGAAAAGGTGTTCGACCGTGTCCCTCAGGGAATCCTGTGGGGGGAGCTCCGGGGGTATGGGATACCGGACCCCCTGATAAGGGCTGTTTGGGCCCTATACAACCGGTGTCACAGCTTGGTCCACATTGCTGGCAGTAAGTTGAACCCGTTTCCAGTGACAGTTGGGCTCCATCAGGGCTGCCCTTTGTCACCGATTCTGTTCATAACTTTTATGGACAGAATTTCTAGGCGCAGCCAGGGCATTGAGGGGGTCTGGCATGGTGGACTCGGGATTGGGTCACTGCTTTTTGCAGATGATGTTGTCCTGTTTGCTTCATCAGGCCGTGATCTGATCAGGATGCCTCCTGGACGCTTCCCTGGTGAGGTGTTCCAGGCACATCTAACCAGGAGGAGGCCCCAGGGAAGACCCAGGACACACTGTAGGGACTATGTCTTCCGGCTGGCCTGGGAATGCCTTGGGATTCTCCTGGAAGAGATAGAAGAAGTGGCCAAGGAGAGGGAAGTCTGGGCCTCTCTGCTCAAGCTGGTGCTCCCGCGACCCGACCTCGGAGAAGCGGAAGAGGATGGATGGACGACGGAAACTTTACAATTATAATGCAATAAATAAATGAAGAGTAAATCTCAAACTACTCAATTACATTATACTGCACCACTACAACAGTAAAGCCTGTCAGTTACAGTACATGCATAATAACTTTAATTATCTATACTAATAAAAGGCAAAGCCCTCACTCACTCACTGACTCACTCACTGACTCACTCACTGACTCACTCACTGACTCACTCACTGACTCATCACTAATTCTCCAACTTCCCGTGTGGGTGGAAGGCTGAAATTTGGCAGGTTCATTCCTTACAGCTTCCTTACAAAAGTTGGGCAGGTTTTATATCGAAATTCTACTCGTAATGGTCATAACTTGAAGCAGTTTTTCTCCATTTACTGTAATGGAGATGAGCTTCAACGCCGTGGGGGCGGAGTTTCGTGTGACATCATCACGCCTCCCACGTAATCACGCAGCACATAGAAAATCAGGAAGACCTCAAAAAAGCGCTGAAGAAAACATGCATTATATAATTGAGAAGGCAGCGAAACAATAAGAAGCGAGCGAGTCACATATACAACCATATTCATGAGTTCTGCTACTTCGGAAACAAAGCACGATGTAAACCTAAACTTTAAATTAAGTTCATAGACAGGCTGCCGCTGGCGTTTGTAATTTAGTGCCTGCCCATATAAGGCCGTCCGTCAGCGGCAATCCAATAGCAAACTGCCACGGGTAAATATTCATGGGTTAAGGACTGTGCTTATGCAGAGGAAGATGAGATGGTCAGGGTGGTGTTTGACACAAACTCAGCGAAACTGCGAGAGAAAGTTGACACAAACTCAGCGAAACTGCGAGAGAAAGTTTTAAGTGCCAGGACTAAGGTAACATTAAATACAGCCATGGACATAGCACGAGATGGCACCAGCACAGCTGGGAACCTTCGATGCATGTACACCGAGTGGCTCACGTGAACTGACGCAGTGCACAGATAAAAAGCAACAGTTCCAAAGAGCGCTGAACAAAAACCGAATTACACAATTGAAAAGGCAGCAAAAAATATGAAGCGTCTGATAAGCATATTCATAAATGCAGCTACTGTGGAAACAAAGCACACGGTGGAAAAGTCAATGTCCCGCTAAAGGAAGACAGTGTAAAAAACCCGTGCATGCAGTGTGTCAGGTCTCAGATAAAGAAGAAGACGAGCTGTTTATTGATGCAGTAAGAAACGAATCGATGAATGAAACCTGTCATCTTTACAACGATTGACAAACACGGAATGTAACTTGAACACAACACATCCTACAAATACGAACCTGATTGAAAGAAATAATGATAATCAAATCTTTGATGACAGCAACACTCAGTAACACTCACAAAACAAATACTGTATATTGACAGTCATGTTACGTTATTTTTAAAATGTTCCCTTTTCTTTTTCTACCTTTTTAACACACTACTTCTCCGCTGCGATACGCGGGTATATATATATGTATATATATATATCCCGCTCTACATACTCGAATAATGGATACTTTATTCGCCATCAATGATTGTTTTGGTAAAGCCATACTCAGTGTATTCATTAGATGAACGGTAAAAAAGTAAGAGCGAGGGGAGGATGACTTATTGAGGCATGCAGGCTGTAGTGCGCGTCAACTCTATCTGAATTGCGCGATCACATTTGAAAAAATATATCTTTTCAAGTTCTATTTAGTCCATATGTGTCAAACTCAAGGGCCGCGGGCCACATCCGGACCGGCGTGTAATTATATCCGGCCCGCGAGATCATTTTATATACTGTATTATTGTTATTAAAGCCCGGGTATATGAAGCGCTGATAACACAATAAACTACAGATCCCATAATGCAGCGCTTCAGCTGCCTTGCCGAACACTTACCGCTTACTACAGTTATTGCGCACTGAGTTTGCACGCCGCTTTGGTGACTTTGAAGAACAAAAAAAGTCCGTCTACATGCGTCTCGAACCTTGTGCATGTTTGGTAGCACATATCTGTGTGAGAAGCTCTTTCCAGTGATAAAGAATAACAAAACAGCACACAGGAGTCGCCTCACTGATGAGCATCTGCAATCCATCCTGAGAATCTCCACAACACAGAACCTCACACCAAACAGAAACGAACTTGTGGCCAAAAAAAGATGCCAGGCGTCCAGCTCTAAAATGACATATGAGCAAAGACAACTGAATGATTTGATTTTTATTGCACGTAAGAGCGGGAGTCAACCGTTTTAACAAACAGCGTATTGCACTGATACGAAATAGCTGTGTGTGTATATATGTAGATATGTATGTATATGTATATATATGTTTATATATGTGTGTGTGTATGTATGTATATATATATATATATATATATATGTTTATGTGTGTGTGTGTAAATATATATATATATATATATATATATATATATATATATATATATATGACAACAACACTCATCACTCACAACAGTGACAAAACAATTACATTGACAATCAGGTTACGTTATTTTCAAAATGTTTCCTTTTCTTTTCATTGCTTCTTCAACACACTACTTCTCCGCTGCGAAGCGCGGGTATTTTGCTAGTGAATTAATATACTGCACATGTATAAGAGCACATCTCATGATAAACATCATTTATAAAAATGAAAAGCAGACTTCTGACCACCAAGGCCAAATGTCCACCCACCCTTCACAGCCGCTTTACAAGTTCAGGCTCACAAGGTGAAGTCCACAGTTATACAGATGGCATGAGTGAAGTGCATTGTGGACATCTGCTGCCGTATTGGTTTGCAGTTTCTTATTCCATTAACAAAAGCCGTCAAAGAAGCAGAAGAACCAAGGGAGACAGCAGGACAACGAGAACAGAAGAACTGAACTACCTAATGGCTGCCAAGCTTCTTTACTTTAACATGAAACTAAGAGACGTGTCTGTAGCATATCTGAAGAACTCTGACATGGGAGCTCCAGGTGGATGAAGTGAGTCTTCAGCATGGATTAAAGTTTCTGAGTGCAGTGGGGTGTTCCTTATTAAAGCAAGAACATTGTTTTACAGTTTTGGGGTCCTGGAGCTAAAGGCTTGACCTTTTAAAGTGTTTTTAATAATCCTTAGAGTTTTTGGAAGATGAGCATCTTGTATTTGTAAAATAACCTTTGGATGAACGAGTCCACCTGGTCCACCGTCCGGCGTCTCAGGAAGGGGAAGCAGTGCAGTGTCAACACCGTATATGGTGGGGATGGGGCGCTGCTTACCTCGACTCGGGACGTTGTGGGTCGGTGGGGAGTACTTCGAAGACCTCCTCAATCCCACTAACATGCCTTCCAATGAGGAAGCAGAGCCTGGGGACTCTGAGGTGGGCAAAAAACCGAGGTGGCAGGGCCCCGGGGGTGGATAAGATACGCCCGGAGTTCCTTAAGGCTCTGGATGTTGTAGGACTGTCTTGGTTGACACGTCTCTGCAACATCGCATGGATATCGGGGACAGTGCCTCTGGATTGGCAGACCGGGGTGGTGATCCCCCCTTTAAAAAGGGGGACCGGAGGGTGTGTTCCAACTATAGAGGGATCACTCCTCAGGCTCCTGGAAAAGTCTATTCGGGGGTTCTGGAGAGGAGGGTCCGTCGGATAGTCGAACCTCGGATTCAGGAGGAACAGTGTGGTTTTCGTCCGGGGCGTTTCCAGTGAGAGTTGGACTCCGCCAGGCCTGCCCTTTGTCACCGATTCTGTTTATAACTTTTATGGACAGAATTTCTAGGCGCAGCCAGGGTGTCGAAGGGGTCTGGTTTGGTGGACTCAGGATTGGGTCACTGCTTTTTGCAGATGATGTTGTCCTGTTTGCTTCATCAGGCCATGATCTTCAGCTCTCTCTGGAGCGGTTCGCAGCTGAGTGTGAAGCGGCTGGGATGAGAATCAGCACCTCCAAATCCGAGACCATGATCCTCAGCCGGAAAAGGGTGGAGTGCCCTCTCAGGGTTGGGGGGGAGATCCTGCCCCAAGTGGAGGAGTTTAAGTATCTCGGGGTCTTGTTCACGAGTGAGGGAAGAATGGATCGTGAGATTGACAGGCGGATCGGTGCGGCATCTGCAGTGATGTGGGCTCTGCATCGGTCTGTCGTGGTGAAAAAAGAGCTGAGCCGTAATTTAAAGCTCTCAATTTACCAGTCGATCTACGTTCCTACCCTCACCTATGGTCATGAGCTATGGGTAGTGACCGAAAGAACGAGATCGCGAATACAAGCGGCTGAAATGAGTTTCCTTCGCAGGGTGTCTGGGCTTTCCCTTAAAGATAGGGTGAGGAGCTCAGTCATCCGGGAGGGGCTCAGAGTAGAGAGGAGTCAGATGAGGTGGCTTGGGCATCTGATCAGGATGCCTCCTGGACGCCTCCCTGGTGAGTTGTTCGGGCACGTCCAACCAGGAGGAGGCCCCGGGGAAGACCCAGGACACGCTGGAGGGACTATGTCTCCCGGCTGGCCTGGGAACGCCTTGGGATTCTCCTGGAAGAGCTGGAAGAAGTGGCCGGGGAGAGGGAAGTCTGGGCTTTCCTACTTAAGCTGCTACCCCCGCGACCCCACCTCGGATAAGCGGAAGAGGATGGATGGATGGATGAACGAGTGAATGCCTTGTTAAGTTGTATTAAGTAAACACTCTGTTAAGAGATGTTAGCGGGCTGGCGCAGCACATGACGATATCACCAGTGTAAGTTGGCACCGGCAGGCTTTTGTTCGTATGTATTCTTACAGCACCTTACAACACAACCAGCTTTGAACTGACTGCTCAACTACTGTCATTATTAAAGTGAGAAACATGGTGTCAGAAGTTTAACCACACAACTCCGAAAACTAAAAAGGCACTGCTTTCTTTTTACATCCTAAGCCCAGACAAAGGCTGCGCCACTTCAAATCAATTTAAGTGAGTAGCCACACTCCTCCTGAACTTGTCCGTGGCAATGGCTACATACATTCCACCTATAACTGGAATTAAAAATCAGTGGTGACCTCGGCGCAAAATGGGATGTTTTGAGGTCAGAATTTGTGATTATGCCATTGCTATTGAGCTCAAAAGGAAGAATGCCGCAAATCAAACCGTCATATTGCGGAGTATATATGGGCGCCGAGTGCAGAAGTGTCTATAAGCACAACCTGAATCTTTCAGCAGCGGACCAGACAAATGTAACGTCTATTCTAAATGCATCGGTGGGACACTTTAAACCAGCAAAGAATGTGATTTATGAATGCTATGCATTTGGGAGTTGCAAATAGGAGGAAGGGGAGCCATTTGACAGTTTTCTTACACGGGTTAAAAGTAAAATCTGCCACCTGTGAGTATGGAGCATTAACAGACAAATTTATTTGCAATAAAATCGTGTTGGTATAGCAAATGAAGCAATCTGCAGGCGGTTATTACAAGAGAGAGATCTCACCCTGGCCATGGCCCTGGAGACATGTCGATCAGCAGAGCACACTGACATGAGACTTTGGTCGATGGAGTGGGATAAACCCTCCATGATAGTGTTAATGCCACTTCAAAGCAAATTTCTAGGAGGCTGTTACCCGTCACCGCAGAAAAGCAAGCAAGTCAGTTTTCAGGCTTGGATATAGATCGCCCAACATGCAAATATTATGGCAGTCCACATGGATGAGGGAGGGAGCACAGCCAGCATATGGAAAGACATCCAAATTCTGTCAAACAGCTGAGCACTTCGCTAGAGTGGGCCTGAAAAGCAAGAGCAGACAAATGGAAGGGAAACTCCTTATCATTGAAGCAGAGGTAAACCAAGCAGGCAGCAGTGCTGATAATGAGGTTTATCCTACTGAGCGCATTGGGCACTATGGAGAAGTGGTTTGTTACACTGCAGCTACACAAGAAACCATAACAATGCCAGTTAGATTCTGGGGCCACCTGCAATGTTATGTGCTTAAAGGACAAAATGACACGAGCACCAAGAGCTAAACTGCATCCCCCAAGTTCAAACTGTACTCGGGTCAAACAATGACCTCCTTAGGACACTTTGACACAGAATGTCGTAAGCACAGACTGGAATCTCAATCATAGAGGGAGCCAGAAACCTCTACTGTCAGGCTCAGCATGTGAAAGGCTTGGCCTAACGTGCTTTACAATTCCAGCAGAGCTGGACCTCACAGACAGAGCCCCTCGCCTGCTGATTAAAATGTATCCTGATGTCTTTTCAGGACCAATCGACTGCCTCCCAGGCACCATACATTGAACCTAGACAGGTTAGTACAGCCAGTTCAATGTTCCCCACGTGATGTGCCAGTTGCTGTGAAGGATGATGTTAAAGCCCAGCTTGCCAAATATGAAGCTGACAGTCATATTGCCTCGGTGTCTGAACCGACTTATTGGATGAGCAACGTGGTAATTGTGAAGAAGCCTGATAAATTGTGGGTCTGCATAGATCCAACATTTCTGAATCAAGCACTAGGACGTTCTCACGATATTATACCCACTCTGGAGGATGTACTGTACAAACTCCCTAAGGCTAGGCTCTTTACCTTAATGGATACCAGAGATACCTTTCTCCAGTGTAAGCTAGATTAGGAAAGTAGCTTCATGACCACATTTTGGACTCCCTGGGGCCAGAAGAAGCTTCCCTTTGGTGTTAGCATTTCACCAGAAGTGTACCAACTTAAGCAGCATGAGTTGTTGGCAGGGCATCAAGGTGCGGAGCCAGTCGCAGATGACATCCTGATTGTGGGTTGTGGCAATACTGATGTCAAGGCTAATAAAGACCATGACGCTAAGCTGCTTGCTCTAATGGAGCGAAACGTCAACCTGAGGCTTAGCATTAAGAAGTTGCACCTTAAAATGCTGAAGTTCTCTTTCATGGACACGATATCCAAGTCTACCATAAAGAGAAGACCGAATGAAAGTAAATCCAGAGGGTGCACTACAAGGTGCAAGCCACTCATAAGCCTCAAGAATAGAAAGGCTAGATTGGACTTTGCTAAAGAACATCTAAAAAAGCCAGCACAGTTGTGGACAAAACATTCTTTGGAGAGATGAAACCAAGATCAACCTCTACCAGAATGATGGGGAGAAAAAAGGATGGAGAAGGAAGGCGTGGAACAGCTCATTATCCAAAGCATAGCACATCATCTGTAAAACACAGTGGAGTCAGGCAGTGTGATGGCTTGGGCGTGCATGGCTGCCAATGGCACTGGGACACGAGTGTTTATTGATGCTGTGACACAGGACAGAAGCAGCCGAATGAATTCTGAGGTGTTCAGAGACATACTGTCTGCTCAAATCCAGCTCAATGACGTCAAATTGATTCATGATACAGATGGACAATGACCCAAAACATACAGCCAAAGCAACCCAGGAGTTTATTAGAGCAAAGAAGTGGCCAAGTCTGTCACCTGATCTTAACCCAACTGAGCAGGCATTTCACTTGTTAAAGACTAAACTTCAGACAGAAAGGCCCACAAATAAACCGCAACTGAAAGACGCTGCAGTAAAGGCCTGGCAGAGCATTAAAAAGGAAGAATCCCAGCATCTGGTGATGTCCATGAGTTTAAGACTTCAGGCTGGCATTGGTTTTCAACCAAGTATTAGAAGTGAACATTTTATTTCCAGTTATTTAATTTGTCCAATTACTTTTGAGCCCCTGAAATGAAGGGATTGTGTTCAAAAAATGCTTTAGTTGCCATTGTTATGCAATCGTTTTGTTCAACCCGCAGAATTAAAGCTGAAAGTCTGCACTTCAACTGCATCTGAGTTGTTTCATTTCAAATTCATTGTGGTGATGTACAGAACCAAAATGAGAAAAAAGCTGTGTCTGTCCAAATATTTATGGACCTAAATGTCGCTCAAAGTGCTTTACATAATGAAGAAAAGAGAAATAAAAGACAAAGTAAGAAATAGAATAAGACAACACTAATTAACATAGAATAAGAGTAAGGTCTGATGGCCAGACGGCTTGGAGAAACAATAAAATCTGCAGGGGTACCAAGGCCATGAGACCACCCAGTCCCTTCTGGGCATTCTACCTAACATAAATGAAACAGTCCTCTTTGTGTTTAGGGTTCTCATGGAAGGGCTTGATGATGATGGTCATGTAGACTTCTGGCTTTTAATCCATCAATGTAGAAGAAATTTCTTGTCAGCACAACTCCAGTTTTGTGATACTATGATGTGTCTAAACCTGTTACCATCCAAAGCGATTCAAGCCAACACGATCTAGGCTGTTGGCTCATGCAGGAGTGTCAGCCCATTGCTTTTCTTCGAGAGCATTGACTTCAACTGAGCAAAACTATGCACAGATAGAGTAGTGTTGTGTTTGCTTGCCAGCATTTCCACCACTACTTACATGGCCAAGATCAAATCATAACAGAAACGGATCTCAAACCTCTAATCTCAATTTTTAGTAAATCCCTTATCTATGCGCCGAAACATTTTCAGAGTATGCTGCTTGCCCTCCAGCATTACAACCTCAAAGTGGCATATAAAGCAGGTCCTGAAATGTTTTTGAGTGGTGCCCTCAGTAGAGCCACTACAGCGGACACAAACAGAGGTTCAGGTGAAGCAAGGCGCTCAGTCTGTGCACTACAGCAGGAGCAGTTTGATCTCGAACACTTTAATCAGGCCGATTATCTCAATGTCATGGATCAGCACCTTATTCAAATAAGGCAATACACGGAAAATGACAAAAACCTCCAAGAACTTAAATCCACAAAACTAACGGGCTGGCCAGACCTGAAAGAAGAGACCAACTTAGCAGTCAGAGAATACTGGCCATACTGGGAGTGTGCCAAACATTGTGCTTTGTAAAGGTCAGAGAGTGATTATCCCAAATCAATGCACCCAGAAATGTTATGACAGATACATGCAAACCACATTGGTGGGGATGCCTGTTACAGACAGGCCCAGCATGCAGAGCGAGATTAAAGACTTTGTGAGCAAATGTACAGTCTGCAATGAGTACGCTATAGAGCAGCAAAAAGAGACAATGGTGTCTCATGAACTTCCTACCAGATCCTGGCAAATCATCAGCATTCATCTCTTCCAGCACAACAATAAAGATGTTTGGCTGCTGGCTGACCACTATTCGGACTTTTGGGAGATTGAGCTCTCATCTGATTTGGCTGCAGAAACAACTATTAAATGTTGTGAGGCCCGGTATGGTCAACCTGATATAGTAATCACCGATAATGGGCCCCTGTTTGTTTGTTTTCAATTCAGACGCTTTGCCGCAGCATTGCACATCCGCCCCACGACTCCCAAAGGCTAACGGCAATGCTGAAGCAGCTGTGAAAATAGCAAAGAAACTCCTCAAAAAGCACTGCGTGACGGCACCAACGCCTGGAAGACCATACTTCTGTGGCGTAACACACTAACTGAAACAATGGACAGTAGCCCAGCACAGAGTCTAATGTCCAGGCGCTTGAAGACTGCCCTGCCAGTTGCCAATGCATTGTTAGAGCCCAGTGTCATGACAGGTGTAGTGAAGAAAACAGATAGCAAAGCTCACATATGATCGCTGTGCAAAAGATCTCCCGAGCGCTCAGTGGGGAAGCCATTTGGATGAAGTTGCCCCTGCCAGGTGATCAAACAAGCATCCGGAAACTGGGATCCTGTGTGCAGAAGGTAGGCCCAAAATCCTACTTAATAGGTGTAGATGGCTCCCTGTATCGCCAATAGAGTGGACTTGGAGCCAGCAGAGTCTTCTGTGCAAAATTCAGATTTAAAGACCAGGACCTTCAGGAAATGGCAAGGCAGAGGTACAGAATAGTAATAACACCCCCTCTACAGGACTCCTGAGCTGATGGTAGTGATGCCACCGAGCACAACATACCATCGTCATCTCACGCTTTGGTCGAGTGTCCAGGCATCCCAACAGATTCAATTTGTGATGTACCCCCCGCTTTGGCAGTTATTTCTCAATCATTTTTTCCTATTTGTATGTTATTACTGCAATTATATTGATTGTTTAAAAAAAAAGTATATGTACGTATATATATATATAGACATAGACATGCTGTGTTTATATTTGATGGCTAATTTTGTTCAGAAAGGAAAGATGTTAAGAGATGTTAGTTAGCGGGCTGATGCAGTACTTGATGGTGTCACCAGTGTGAGTTGGCATCGGCAGGCTTTTGGTTTGTGTGTATCCATACAGCAGCTTATAACACGACCAGCTTTGAACTGACTGCCTATAAACAAAAAATATAAACATACATTATTTAACATTTCACAAAGAAACAGAATAAATGAAACAATATATAATCAATTGCGTATTTCTCAACAATTGTAAAGATTACCATTTTAGAGATCAGCGTTTAGTTTCCGTTATTTCCTCACAGTTTCTCCACACCTCCTGTATTCTACATCACGTCCCCTATGTGTGGAATGATTTTGAAGTCTAGTGATGGGAGGTCCAGCTCTTTTGGCTCAGCTCCCTTAGAAGAGTCGACTCTTACAGCCCCCAAATGGCTCTTCATTTAGTATCACTCAGAGCCTTCTATTTTAGCCTAATTTAGCAGTTATGAATAGTTTGTGTGTTGGTAATGTGGACACTTTTTCTGTAACGTGTTGCTTTCTTGTGACTGAAGACAGAGATATAATTAAAGTTAGTAAAAAATCTTTTATTGATACACACCAGGCAAAGGTTAAATAACAGAGAAGCACAGTCCTAGGACACCACCCTTCATCTGCTCCGAGGGGTCGGTGTCCCATATTTTTATAGGGCTTTTGTCTTATGACTTTAGTTACACAAGTATTTCAAAATATTAGCCTGAATCAGCACTACCAGAAATCTAAAGGTGGAATACATCTGTTAGTTTCCTTAGTTTGGGGCTCGATGAGTCCACTCTTGTGGTTTTTTGTGTAGTAACCTTAAAACAAGAAGTAGCACTTAGCACGCATACTTTGGGCACACAGGGTCTGCATGGCTCTTGTCGCGTACACCAGATTGATCAAGCTGTTTTGTATTTTTCTACATTCCCCCCTTTTGAACAATCTGGGCGTATTAAGGGATAAGGGAAAGTTAGACGGCGGAGGTAAGAAGTAGGAAAAGAGGAGGAGAGGGGGAAGGGGATGAGGAAACTGAAGAAGCAATTTGGAGTATACGTTCAGGCCATTCCCATTGTTCCTGTCTGCCAGTACAGGGGGCAATTGCACAAAAGTCAACCTGGAATGAGGCAGTTTCCTCCACCTGGAAAGTCAGTGTCACCCGTGAAGTGGATAATGGAAGGAAAAACAATGAGTATGTTTATTAAGGGTGCCATCTTTTGCAGTGTGAAGCGTGAATCCAGGCGGGCAATCCTTCAACCTTTACGGCGTGTGGTGTGGGCAGAAGAACTTGGAACGGTCCTCTCCATCTAGGCTGATGGCAATGTTTCTTCCGGGTGTCTCGAACCAGAATCCAGGTGCCAAAAGGAATCAGCGAGTCTTTAGATGGAGGGCTGGTTCTCCAGGTCTGATTAACCTGCTCGTGGACTTCCTTCAGGGACGCTCGGAGACCTGTAAGACTAGAGAGAAGATCATTGTCCACGGTATGCAGGTTCACATTTCCTATAACCATGCCAATGGGCATGGGTCGTCCGGTCAGAATTTCAAACGGCGATAGTCCTAATTGCCGGTGTGTTCTTCCCCTCAATCCCATTAAGGCCAGGGGCAGAGCGTCTGGCCACGATAAATTGGTTTGTTCACAAATTTTTGCAAGCTTGGCTTTTAGGGTGCCATTGCATCGTTCTGGTCATTTCTCTGTTGGAATAAAGAGATTGGTGTGTTACTGTATGCAGCCTTTTTAGCAAAGTAATCTGCTAATTAATTATCTTTGCTGACAGGATCCTGCTTTCTTGTGTGAGCTTGACATTTAACGATCGCTAGCTTTGATGGTTTAGTTATGGCTTCTAAGAGGGATTCGATTAGCTTTTGATGTTGGATGGGTTTGCCAGTACTGGTCTTAAATCCCCTCAATTTCCATAATGCCCCATGATCATGGCAGACTCCAAATGCATATCTAGAAACTGTATAAATTGTTATGATTTTTCCTTCAGACAGCTGACATGCTCTGGTGAGCGCTATTAATTCAGCCGCTTGTGCACTCACACTTGATGAAATTCGATTTGCTTCCAGCAGGCGGTCCCCTTGGACCACTGCGTAACTAGTTGAGGGTGTTCCATTTTCCAATCGTAAAGAACATCCGTCTACAAAAATAATTTCTCCAGTTTCTAAAGGTGTTTCCTGTAGATCTACTCGAGGCTTTACAACCTTTGCTGTTTCTTTATAGAAATTATGTGGTTCGCCTTTTTTATCTGTTGGCAAAAGGGTGGCTGGATTTAAAGTGGAGCATCTTTCAATCGTGACGTTTGCCAGAGTACAGAGTACATTCTGATAGTGTATTGCCCTAGCAGTAGTGAGATGTGAGGTCTTAGCCTGTACTAAAATGGAATGTACAGCATGAGGCACCTTTACTGTTAGGGGGCTCATGAGCACTATATCGGTCCTGGCTAGCACAGCTTCTGTTGTGGCAGCCACAGCCCTAAGGCAAGGCGGAAGTGCTCCAGCCACTGGATCCAATTTTTTCGAAAAATATGCTATTGGCCTTTGTTTATCCCCATGTAACTGTGTTAAAACTGCATTCATATATCCCCCCTTTTCATCCACGAACAGAGTGAATGGACGTGAGAAATCCGGTAAGCCTAACGCAGGAGCTGAGGATAGTGCGCTTTTCAAATCACAGAGAGCCTTCTCAGCCTGCTCGTCCCATTGCACTTGACCAGAAAGAGGAAGGTCAGGGGTGTTTGCTAGATTTTGTAATGGCTGTGCTCTTTCAGTGAAATTCAAAATCCATTGCCGGCAGTATCCTAAAATGCCCAATACAGACATAACCTGTTGTTTTGTGACAGGTCTAGGAAGATGTTGAATGGTGTTAATACGATCGCTAGAGAGCTCTTGTTCCATTTGTGATGTCATGACCTAGATATTTTACAGTTGTTTGAATTAATTGCAATTTAGCCTTTGAAACTTTATGTCCATTGTCCCCCAGAAACAGTAGTAGTTTTTTAGTGTCCTGCGCACAATCTTCTTCTGTAGCACTGCATAACATAATATCATCTACATACTGTATTAATGTACTACCTCGGTCTGGCCAGAACCCTTCTAAATTTTGAGCAAGCTTGTCCATACACACAAGGGGCTTCAGTATATCCCTGAGGCATGACAGTCCATGTCCAATGGCAGCTTTGGAAAGTAAAAGCAAACCAAAATTGACAATCAGGGTGTACAGGGATAGAAAAGAAAGCATTGGCTAAATCAATCACTGAAAAGTAACGAGCAGAGGGAGGGATTGCAGAAAGAATAGTGGAAGGATTAGGAACAATAGGGGCCCTAGGAAAAATTGCAGAATTTACTTGTCGTAAGTCTTGAACAAAGCGCCATGAACCATCAGCCTTTTTTACAGGTAAAATGGGGGAATTGACTGGGGAATATTTAATTGGAATAATCGCACCGCGTTTCACAAGATCGAATGTCTGGGAGATGCCAGCCTCTGCTTCGGGAGACAGAGGATACTGGGCGCGGTGCTTGGGAGGAAGGAAGATTTTGGGTAGATCACCAGAGGCTCACAATGGGCTATCCTTCCATAATCATTCTTTCCCTGGGACCACAGTGAATCAGGAAGCATAGAGAGCCAAGAAGGGGAAGTAGTTTGCAATGAAAAAACAGAAAGGGAAGGACGGCACAATGCACGATGCACTAAAAAATCAGTTTGGAGCACAACTTTAGTTATCAAATGGTCTGAGGTATCAAAAATACCTGGGGCAACATGTAACCAGTCTGTTCTATTAAGACATTGTTCTACCCATGGTCCGATTTCCGCCCAATGAAGAGTGCTTGATTTAGCTAAAGAAATATGGGGCACTGACCCTCCGAGATAAAAGATACTCTGTGAATATGTAAGTTGTACAGATGCAGCAGCTTTTGTGGATGAAATGAAAATGCAGGGGATGTGAAGGGTTTCGGGGCAGGTGCCTGAAGAAAGAAAAGATTCTAGCCAAGGGGTGTCTACTTCTACAGGGAAATATTGGGTAGTGCAATGTAGGGTGTCAGGGGCTTGGAGATTGGGAAACAAGCAGGAGGGAAAGGAGTGAAGGGCTTTAAGAAGGATGGTGTGTAGGGAAACATTTAAAGTCCATGCTGCAAAAGAGGGGTCTGGGCGATGGGCATTTTGGGACATTAGTTTTGGGGTGGAGCAGAAGAATCCTTGATTAGTCATGGAGATTGAAAGAGAGAGTTTTGTCATAAGATCCCGTCCCAGTAAATTGACAGGGCAGAGTTGATTAATCAGGAATTGATGTGACAAAGAAAAGCCTCCTGATCATTGTTGAACCTGAAGTGGTTTCGAGACTCGGAGAACATGGGGTTTTCCAGAGGCTGTAAGGACAGTGACAGTTTCGTTCGAGGCAGGGACCGTAGCCAAAAAGAGAGTGGAGCGGGTGGCCCCGGTGTCCACAAGGATGGCAGTTTCGGTGCCATTTATGAATAAAGTCAGTAATGGATCAGTTTCAGAGTTATGAGTCAATAATGGTAATTGAAAAGAATGGCTGGGGGTCCCTGCGCTGTCCTTTGTCCAGTACTGGTGGTCCGGTGAATCAGGAAAAAGGAGAGGAGGTGGAGGAAGAGGGAATCGTTGACGCTGGGGGCATTCTCGCCGGAAATGCCCAGTCTCTCCGCATTGGTAACATCGGTATGGAGGGCCACCTGACTGATGTGCAGGGGAATTGTCAGAGTCTGTGGTCCGAATCGAGAGAATCAGCGTCCTCTACCTCTGCACGGCCCCGGCGATGGATTGAATCCACGTCCTCTGGATTGAGGTCCTGCAGTGTAGTAGTTTAGCTGAGCGGCAATAAGTTTAGTTTGTGTGTCAGACTCTTTTTGCTTCATCTGTCGTTCAGCGTGTTCTGCATGCCGCTTAACTTCCTCAAAAGCGGCAGACTCCCATCCAATGCAGGAGATTCGGACCTTGGACTGTATATCAGGTCGCAGCCCTGATACGAAAGGAGGAACAGCCGCCCTTAAGCGATCTTCGCTTCGTTCTATGCCAGAGTGAGTGGCCATTAGATCCTGTATGCGCAACCCCCATTCATCGACTGTCTCATCCTTTCTTTGTTTAGCTGCTGAAATTAAGGACCAGTCTGTTCCCTTTTTGAATTTCTGTTTCAGATTTTCCTTGAGTCCGCCCCACTGTGTTTGGAAATCAACCTCTCCTCCCTGTCCCTCTCCCCGATGTAAAGTCTCCCTCCAGGTCCAATTAACCCCATTATGAGTCCCATGGTTAACGGATGCCCAGGTGGGACCCAAATTGCGGCGTAAAACTTGAGTCCATTCTGCTGCGTTTGGTTTGTATATGCTATCAAGCTGGTCGAGTTGTTCGAAGAACTTGTCCCCACCTTTCACTTTAGGATCATACAGTTCTGCCACTACATCGTTCAATTCTGTTATGTCCCAAGTGCGGTGTATCATTACAGTGGTGGGGTTCTGGGGGCTAGCTGGCTGGGACAGGTCATGACGAGGGTTTGGAACTTCCATTAATGGGAAGGAATAAGAGGGGCCTGCAGGTTTGGGAGAGAAGTAAGACAGGGGCAAATAGTGAAGAGGTTGGGGGCGAGGCGGAAGGAGGGCCATGACTGGGTATGTCGGGCAATGGGCTGAACGGTGGAAGTAAGTCTGGTTTTGAGTTTGGGTCAGGAGGGGCTTTTGATCTTTTTTGTCTGACCCCTCGTCTTCCTCGGGTCGAGAGGGATCGTAATGATATTGTTCATCAAAGAATGCTGCTCCAGATTGTTCATCAGGAATTTGAGCATTTAGGGGATGTGTTGGGGCGGGTGGTGGAGCTTGGTACGGAGGGGGGGACAAATGACTGGGTACAGCGGATCCCCTGGACCCTGTTTCTTTTTCTTAGTTGTATGGGATCCTGATTGAGTGGCCTCTTTCTGAAGGGCTAATAAAAGCTCGTCCTTCTCCTTCCGGACCTTTCCCTCATTAGCTCTCAATACCTCGTTCTGTTTCTGCATTGCCTCTAAAGTCCTATCCTTAATAACTAATTCCCACCGATCAAACATGTCCATTCGATACGGCCCACCATTACAACATCCTTGTGTATTTCTGCATAAGATTTTTCTAATTTCCTGAATTTCACTTGCGTCTCCTGTCCCTTCCAACGGCCAACGCCCTCCGCTTTGCTTATTCCACTTCTTACGCCTTCTTAAAATCTAACCCCATCTTTTTCTCTATCAATTTTCTAGGAGACCCATTTTTTCTCGTTTGTTGATCCCCCGAAAATAATCCTTCTAGCATTAAAGTCTTTGAACCCTCGCGACACTGTTTGGCAGGCTTGCTGTTATGTGTTCCCATTTTTCCCTTGCTTTTCCTCCCGATTGCTGTGACAGATTTATTCCCTCTTGTCATGTCCTATTCTCACTTCTGTCTTCAATGAACTATTAGTTTTCCTAAGGGCGTGCCACTTCACCCGCTATAGCGTTCCTTAATATTCCCAGAAGTGGAATACCATAACTTTCCTTCGTTACTGTCACAGTGCACGCGAAAGCAAATATTTATTTCCAGTCACGTACTTGTTTATTATTCCCCTTGTTTTATTAAACTGTTATTCTTCTATTCCATTCTTTATCCTCCATCCAATGTAGTTATTCGGGCTTTAGGGGTGTGCCACGGGTATTTTGCTAGTATCTATATATATAATTCACTAAGGCAGGACACCCATGGAAAGCACGCCGGAAGGGGCGTGGATTCACTAAGCCACCGACAAGTAAGACACCTATGGCGCACGAAGGAAGGAGCCACGCCCACCAACTCCAAGACCATTGCATATGACAACAACTCGCAGAGCCACGCCCACTGCTTCGGACACGACAACACAGAAAAACCGAGTGTCATTTATATTCGTCTGTCTTAGAGGCCACATGCACCTCCGAGCCACCTTGACTGTTCACAGGCGTGTTTTCATGGAAAGGAATCACCATATGCAGCATGTAAAGCGGTTTGCGAGGGGTACCCCATGGGATCCTTTAAACAATCCTTTACAACTGAGGTTAAAACACAATGAAGTAAGCAGTCTTTAAAAACCGAGTTTTCGGTTACGACGCACGACCACATGCACCATGGCAAACTGTTTTACACGCTACATACAGCAATTTGCATCGCGACAAACATGCGTCTTCTTCACTCACGGACAATTATATGTTGCTCTCTCAGAGTTCCATCTTTTTAGACAACTGTGTCTTTCCAGAAGTGTTCAACCATCAATAAATAATTATGTGGCATTTGTTATGCCGCGGGTTCACTATTGTGTTGTATTTTGCTCTCTCCAGAGTTCAATCTTTTCACTTACTTACTGTTGTATTCTCACACCAACCTGTTTTAGGCAACCGTGTCTTTCCAAAAGTGTTTAGCATTCAATAAATAATTATGCATGTGTGACAGTTTAGGGCTTTTCTCGCACCCTTGTACCCTCAGACCACTTGTCAGACACCAGATAAAAAGTCCAATTATTATTTATTATAATAATAATGTGCACAAAGCAACCTCCTCTCCACAATACTCAAACAAATACACAATAATCAATAAACCAATCCTCCAAACTCCCAGGCGCTTAGCCACCCTGCCTCCCAACTCAGCTCGTCTGTCTGGGATCTCCCACAGTCCTTTATACTCCTTGACTCGGAAGTGTTTCTGAGCCCTCAGTCCATGTGATTATCCAACACTTCCAGGTCGGGTAATCTTCTCTTTTCTTCAGCCCGGAAGTACATCATTTCTTCCGTTTCCATGATTGTGAAATACTTCCGGGTTATAGGGAAAGTATAAGTCTCTGGGCCTCCTGCAGCGTCCTATTGGTGGCCCCATGGTATCCAACAAGGCTGTGGTGAAAAACTCGAAGTTCCAGGATGCCCTGCTGGAATTTGGGGCCCTTCCATGTTGCAGGAATGGCTCCATCTGGCGGTTTGGGGTTGTTGGCCGGGATACACGGCCGGCAATCCCTCACAGTTCCCTCCCCTCAGTGAAGCCCAGTGGGCGGAGCATTCAGCCCATGAGGGGCGCCATCCGCCAGGAGGAGTTTCGGTCGAACCTTGGCTGAACCTTGTGTCTCATTCCCTGGAGAATCTAGGGGAATATTATTCTGAATCGACATCTGGTCCCCACTCTCCAAGGACAGTTTAAGCCAAATGTGGCCGACCTTCGGCATCCGTAGCACTGTCTCCTTCCTCCTGTTATTCTCCCCTGTGGGACTGAAAACAATTTGGAAAAGTTAGGTCCGCCCTTTTCTTGCTGAGGAGGAGATCCCTGCTGCATCTAAAGTTTCCAAATCTTTTTCTTTTTTGTTAGGAGACCCCGTTTTATTTTTGGGATCTCCTGTTTGATCTGGGGATTTCCACAATCTGAGTCTCTCTAGTTAATAAAAAGAGACCTTTTCCTGTCTGCACCCCTCTTGATTTACTTACAACACGGGCCAGGGTCTTCAGGGCCGAATCGCTCGTAAGACAGCACTATCCAGCTGCTTGGATAGATCGACCCTTGCCCGACCATAATGTCAGCGTTCCGGCCTCTCTTGTAGGGACGCGCGGTGGTTTGGCACCGCTATTTATTAAAAGTGGGCCCGGATCACACTGCGTCCCTATTACATTATATACGGTACCGGCATTACCTGCCTGTACCACCAAATCATATAATACGGGAGGCTCCCGACTGATCCGCCGCAGGTACTCACTCACCTTTCCTTAAAGGCGCTTCAGCCGCTCCCATCTCCCCAACAATCTTCTTAATCGCCTCCAATGTCTGCAAAATACTCCATACAGGCTTTATTAATGTTTGAGTTCCCGATACGTCAATAATATCAGTTAATTCGGCCGAAGGCAGGTTCACTTCCTTATTCACCTTACCTGTCGGCCGGGAGCCAATGAACATGTCTGCTCCTGGCACGCGTGCTCTGGCGGGTTCAAGGGAGCCTGGAACTTGGAGTTCTTTATGGAGGTCCAGCGGTGCTACTTTTGGCTGACTGCGATCCATCTGTCTCAGTTTATCGACGGACCGATCAGTCATTTCCCGGACTTCCTTACCTTTTTGTAGGGAAAGCGGTGCATCGCTCACTTCCCTTTTCCCTTTCGGAAAAACCAAGTCTGTCTTTTCTTGGGCGAAGCCACAAACAGCTGGACACGGAACATCACCTTTCTGGAATCCCTCGTGGTAGGTCACGTGTCCCTAGCCGGCACCCGTAATGCAGAAGTCTTGCGTTTTATTCATTTGCCTGAATGAGAGCGCGCCATCGCCTTCGGGATTTTCTTCTGCCTCCCGCAGAGCCTCCGGATGGACATCTGGGAGGTATGTGCGTGGGACAAAATGTGTTATTTTAAAAAGATTTTCAAACCCTTCCCAGGCACATACCTCCTTGAAGTCATCCTCGTCCGGATGCTTCTCCTGATTTGCATAGCCACTCCATAGCTCGTCTTGAGCATAGGCAAAGTAGAACTTAGAACTTTTTCTTACCTATGACGTCCTTGGTAAAGGTGGGATTTGGCAATTTTTCTCGTATGTTTCTCTTGGGGTATTCTGTCCACAATCCATCCATCCATTGTCTAACCCGCTGAATCCGAATACAGGGTCACGGGGGTCTACTGGAGCTAATCCCAGCCAACACAGGGCACAAGGCAGGAACCAATCCTGAGCAGGGTGCCAACCCACCAGGACACACACAAACACACCCACACACCAAGCACACACTAGGGACAATTTAGAATCGTAATCCACCTAACCTGCATGTCTTTGGATTGTGGGAGGAAACCGAGTGCCGGAGGAAACCCACGAGACACGGGAGAACATGCAAACTCCGCAGGGAGGGACCCGGGAAGCTTAACCGGGTCTCCTAACTGCGAGACAGCAGCGCTACCACTGCGCCACCGTGCCACCCTCTGTCCACAATCAAGTTTTTTAATCCAGGTCCTCTGCCAAACTGACGGCCAGAGAATCCTGCCGAGACTACGCCAATTGTGGCAGTTTAGGGCTTTTCTCGCACCCTTGTACCCTCAGACCACTTGTCAGACACCAGATAAAAATGCAATTATTTATTATAATAATAATGTGCACAAGCACCCTCCTCTCCACAATACTCAAACATATACACAATAATCAATAAACCAATCCTCCAAACTCCCAGACGCTTAGCCACCCTGCCTCCCAACTCAGCTCGTCTGTCTAGGATCTCCCACAGTCCTTTATACTCCTCGACCCAGAAGTGTTTCTGAGGCCTCAGTCCATGTGATTATCCAACACTTCTGGGTCGGGTAATCTTCTCTTTTCTTCAGCCCGAATTATATTATTTCTTCTGTTTCCACGATTGTTACAGGAAAAGTATAAGTCCCTGGGCCTCCTGCAGCGTCCTCCGGTGGCCCCATGGTATCCAGCAAGGCTGTGGTGAAAAACTCCAAGTTCCATGATGCCCTGCTGGAATTCGGGGCCCTTCCATGTTGCAGGGATGGCTCCATCTGGCGGTTTGGAGTTGTTGGCCAGGATACACGGCCAGCCATCCCTCACAGCATGAGATTGAGCGTGTGTCTACCCGGCGCAGATAGGCGTGGGTAAGCCGTTGAACCCCATTTGGGCTGCAAACCGTGGAATTCCCACTAAGTGTGACTCATATGCTCCCACTGGTTACATCCCTACCCTTTGTACACACACCCCTCCCAAATCGCTACTACCGTGGTCGGGTGTCTTGGTGGATTATATATAGAAAAGCAGCCAAAACCGCACAGAGCAATGAAAAGTCTATGTGAGTCACAGGTGCATCTGGACTGTGTAAAGACGACAACGACTCAAGTGACGAGTTGGAGGTGGGCACATGAGCAGGCACTGCATACTGAACGAGAAATCAGCAGACTAGCATGACGGAGGGAGCGGAATGGACGTCCTTCTCCTCTCCTGCCGTTCCACCCGCGCCTCAGCGCTGTCCACCCCCATTCCTCCATCTGGCAGGAGAAGGCATGATGGCGGTCCGCCAGTTTTCAGTCATGGACAACTGTGTGTTGATGCTGCTTTTCTTGCTGATTTATTACATTACCGATTTTTCAAATGTAAATTTTCTCCCTGTGCTTAAAAATCATTAAAACACCGGCCTGATTATGCGGCGTATGGTACGCCGCGGGTTGGCTAGTTAAGAATATTAACTTAGACTCTCTTTCCTCTAGTATTGATTCCCTTATGGACATTGATAATTTATCCACTCCTGAAGAACTGGTCTCACACTATAACACTGGACCTAATGGTATTCTTAACTCTGTTGCTCCATTTAAAACTAGATCTGTTTCTTTCTCCTTTTCTGCTCCCTGGTTCAGGCCTGAACTTCCGATTTTGAAAGCCAAAGGCCGACAACTTGAACGTTATGTGAAAAAACTGGACTCTTTGTTCACAAAGAGATGTACAAAAACCATATACTTTATTACAAGGACTGTATTGCTCAAACTAAATCTAACTGTTATACTCTCAGGGCTTTTCTCTTTTTCTCTTGTTATTTCCTCCAATGAAGGCAACACCAAGTCATTGTTTTCACTACTTAACAATATCACACAACCCCCGGATTCTTTACCTTCTCACCTTTACTCAACTGAATTTTGCAATTCCCTTATGTCCTTTTTTAATGAAAAAATCCAGAAGATTGTTCAGTCTCTCTTTATGGATTCCTCCAGTACTTCATTTGAATTTCACCCACCAACTCACTCATTTTCCTCTTTTCAGCTTCCTACTTTCTCAGAAATCTCAGATCTCATCTGTAAATCTAAGCCATCCACCTGCCAACTGGACCCTCACACTACAGTTCTGGTCAAAGCCTCCCCTCTCTGGTCCCCCTTATCTCTACTAAAATCCACTCTTCTCTCACTACTGGTGCTGTTCCTTCATCTTTTAAAACTGCTGCACTTACCCAATACTGAAAAAACCTGCTGCTGATCTGACTAATTTCAGTAATTTTCGTTCTATTTCTAATCTACCCTTCATTTCCAAAATTCTTGAAAAACTTCATTCTCATTTATCTCAAAATAATCTGTATGAACAGTTCCAGTCTGGTTTTCACCCCCTCCATAGTACAGAAACGCCACTTTTCAAAATTACTAACGACCTCCTAATGGCAGCTGATTCTGATTCAATTCCTGTTCTCATCCTCCTTGATCTGAGTGCAGGCTTTGACACTATTTGTCACATGACTCTTTTCAATAGATTATCTTTGATTGTGTCACACTTGGGTCACAGATTTGCACAGAGATACTCGGGATCGTGGAAAAAAAGAAGGAATTTTATTCAAGCACTGCAAACAAACATTTGACACTTCAAACTTGCTCCTTGACAAAGATGGCTGTTTCGTCTTTCAATTAAAGGTTACATGAGTTTCTTCTTCTTCAATGTAAGCGTCAGGAGCAGAGGCAGTCTGAGAGAGAGAGAGAGCAAAAGAAATCAATACCAAATCTGACAGGTGCTGCACACGGCTTTTAAGTCGGGTAGTACCGCAAGGCTTGTATCTCGCGTTATAGTGCAAGGTTAATGAGCAATGCGAGGGTAGTCTGTGTTTCGGGCTCTATGGTTTTCCCAGGGGCATCCGTATCTTCTTGGGTGCGATCAGCCCTCCAGCTCACACCCTCCCCTCAGCTTTATTCACATTCCTGTGAATCAAGCGACTCTCTATACCAAGTTCATGTTCATGTAGTCGTGATAATACGTCTGCGTTGGCGTGTTCAGAACCTGGTCGGTGCTTTACTGTGAAACTATAAGGTTGTAAACCCAGAAACCATCTCATTAGACGAGTTTGTATCTTTTTGTCGGTACAACCACTGGAGTGGAGCATGATCAGTTACCAAAGTAAAGTTTAGTCCCCACAAGTAATATTGAAGTGCCTCCACAGCCCACCTGATTGCCAAGCATTCTTTCTCAATTGTAGAATAATTACGCTCTCTAGGTAGTAATTTCCTACTTAAATATGTGATTGGATGTTCCTCTCCATCAAAAATCTGAGACAACACTGCGCCACACCAATGCAGCTTGCGTCTGTTTGCAAGATAAAATCTTTTGTGAAATCCGGGTTTCCTTAGAACGGGTAAGAAGACAATGCTTTTTAAATCGCTGAAGAGCGTTAGCAATTTTCTGTCCACAAGACAGGTCGGTTTTCTGCCTCTAGTAAGTTCTGTAAGGGGCAGCTCTATGTGCAAAATTTGGGATGAATCTTCTGTAGTAACCAGCAAGCCCAGAAAGGCGCGTACCTGTTTCTGTGTCCCAGGTCTCGGATAAGCAAGCATTTCTTCTATTTTCCTTAATTGTGGCCTAAGTAGACCCTTGCCCATTGAATAACCTAAGTAATGAGTTTCGACATGCCCAGTTTACATTTTTAGGGTTAGCAGTAAGGCCAGCCTGTTTCAAGCTTCCAAGAAGCTTGAAGCCGCTCTAAGTGTGTTTGCCAATCATTGCTGAAAATCACGACATCGTCAAGATATGCCCCAGCATATTCAGAGTGAGGGCGCAGGATCTGATCCATCATGCTTGAAAAGTCAGAGGTGCCCGTGAAGACCAAATGGGAGTCTTGTAAATTCATAGAGTCCGTCAGAGTCGCAAATGCCGTTTTCTCACAACTGCTAGCCTCTAAAGGCACTTGCCAATAGCCTTTCGTCAGATCTAGCGTGGAGATATAGCTCGCCTGACCCAGTTTTTCCAACAGTTCATCGACACGGGGCATGGGATAAGCATTGAATTTAGAGACCTTATTCAAGCGTCTGAAATCGATACAGAACCGAACCGAACCGTCTTGCTTTGGGACTAATACGACTGGGCTGCACCAGTCACTTCTACTTTCACGAATTACACCCAGTGTCAGCATCTTTTTACCTCTTGCACAATATTCGCTTCCGGTATCGAGCGGCGCATCTGTCGCAGAACTTCAGGTTCAGTGGTAATTTTATGTTTTGTAATGTTAGTCTTGCCTGGTAAATCTGAAAAGACATCAGTGTTCCGTTCTATCAAAGATAACAGTTCTGTCTTTTGCGTGTCAGTAAGATCGTTACCAATGGTAACATCGGTCTGAGAAACAGCAGCCAAGGAAGTGTTAACCTCTTGTCGGTCGTGCCATTCCTTCAAGAGGTTAATGTGTAAAATCTGGAATGGTTTGCGCCGGGTATTCTAACCTTGTAATTTACGGACTCACGCTCCTCAATAATGGCGGGGCCCTGCCATTTAGCTAAGAATTTGTGTGGATCCGAGGGAACCAGTACCAAAACACGATCGCCAGGTTTGAACTCACGGAGCTTACGCCTATCGTAAAGACACTTCTGAGTTTCCTGTTCTCGTTGTTGGTGTTCCACAGCAATAGAGGAAAGCATAGAAATTCTGTCTTGCAACGAAATTAGTCGATCTGCAAAGCTTGGACCTTAAGCTGCTCTCTCGTTTCCTATCCATTCCTCACATACCACATCCAGGATGCCTCGCGCCTGCGAATAACAACTCGAAGGGACTCAAGCCAGTAGACGCCTGTGGTGATTCTCGCACCGCGTACAAAACAAAAGGTAGGACAGTGTTCCATGTTGTGGGATCATTATGAGCAACTTGCCTGATCATCTGTTTCAATGTTTTGTTAAATCCCTCGGTTAAACCATTAGTTTGAGGATGGTAAACAGTAGTACTCAATTTCTTAATAGCAAAGCTGTCACACAATTGTTTCATCACGAGAAGTGAAAGGTGTGCCCTGATCAGTTAAGATTTCTCTAGGGATACCAATACGAGTAAAAGTTTCACATAGTGCTTTGGCTACAGCGAAGAGTTGGCCTTTTCAGCGCAATCATTTCTGGATATCGTGTGCATAATCAACCAACACCAGCAAATATTGGTACCCATCCTTAGTCTTAGGTAATGGTCCCACAATATCTAATCCCACACGCTGAAAGGGAACTTCCAATATGGGCATAGGACAAAGGGCCCGAGGAGGCTTATAAGCAGAGACGATCTGGCAGTCTGGACATGAAGTACAAAATCGTTCAACATCTTTTCCCATATTTAGCCAATAAAATCGTTTTGATAACGGTCTCTAGTTTTGTCGCACCTGCCCAAGATGTGTGAATGTGCCAGATGCAAAACAGTTTCTCTATGTGCTTCAGGTACCACCAGTTGTTCAATAAATTCCCCTCAAATGATCTGAGATCACTCTGAAAAGGCAACCTTTCCTTTTCTATAAAGTGTGGGGTTTTCACACCCCGGATTCGCTCTTGGTAATAAGAGTCATTAGCAGGCGAGCCTGTTTAAATGCATATTCTAATGAGCTATCAGTATGCTGCAAGCGCACAAAATCTGATTGTTCGTTAACACTTTCGGTTTGTGTTGGGGCGTTTGGCAATCTGGGAAGATGTAGAAGGAGCAGCCCATTCTGGAAGATTGTCGGGGGTGACCTCCTCCGTCTCGCTGGAGAGATCGGGTTCAATTTCTAAGTCGGGATTTAAATTTTCACCGGCCGCTACCAGTTCTTTGTCTTGGTTTTCTTCTTCTCCCCCCCCACTAAGTTGCATATTGGACTGATCTACTGGTCCCTGACATTTATTAATCAGTTTAGGAAAAGGGCATTTCTCCGTCCTATGAGTAATGGCCATGGGCAGGAATCTGACACTGCAGTCCAGACTTTAAAATGCGACCCCTGTAAGTTAAAGGAAGAAGTAATGTTTGATAAACTTTAACATCACCATGTACACATCTTTTTTACAGTCTCACAGTCTCTAAGGGATCTTTCATCAAGACAGTCTCGTCTCACAATACAAAGTTCACTCCCCGAATCTAACAATGCTGAGATTTCTCTGCCCCCCAATTTAACTGGGACAAATAATCCATCCTTTCCTTCCGGCGAACATGTAATATTCGAACAACAAACCTCGGCCAGTCCAACTTCCATCGACTGAGCTGGAGACAGATGACATTCTCTTGCCAAATGACCGAGTTGATTACATCGGAAACATCGACGGTCGGCCGCTGCTAAAATATCCTCTGCGGCGTCCTCGTACAGCTGGTGCAGCTTCACCAGAAACTGGCATCTCTGTTACGACCGGGTTCCCGGAGGCCTACCTGACCCCATTTGATTTTCCTTTCCACCAGGTTGTCGATGTTGCTGCGCCGATCAGATACGAGGATGTCCAGGCTTCGTTCCCTGTTTGCGAAGAATTGGCAAATCCACCATCACCGCTTTTCCAAGTTGCTTGTGAACCTTCCAGTCGTCTTGACATAATGTTAACGACTCAATATCATGGCGTAGAAATTCATCTCGAATAACTGTTGGTATACCGTTCAACAGTATATTCATTACCACTTTCTATAGACTCGCTCCATCTCACTTCCCTCAAACCAGCAGGTCACTTTATGTATCAAATCTTGAATTTGCGCGGATCGGGCCATCCATATTCAGCTTCCAGCTGTTTAATTCGAACCCTTTTGCCAAAAAAGTCTTAGTTTTACGTAAAACCACTTGGTCTTTCAGGAACTCATAATCGCCAAGCTTGTCTCTGGGCACATTACGTAAAGAGTAAAGAGCATCTCCAGATAAAAAGGGCGTGATTATAACGGCCCACTGTCGTCTGTCCCATCCGAGCATGGTTGCGACTTGTTCAAAGGCTATCAAGAACATCTCCGGGTCATCGTTAGGGCCCATTTTCGTTAGTATATTCTTCTCATTTTCAGGTAGAGGTGGTAAAGGGATGTACCGGCTGCGGTTAACAATTGGAACATTCGGATCACGAATATGTTGTTGATTTCCCACAACAGGAATCGTAGGGATGTCATCTTCCGAATCAGCTGGGAGTGGAATACTTTGAGCCAATTGGTATAAATAATCTTCAGCATCCATCTGTGCAACCACTCCTGGTACCACTTGTCACACTTGGGTCACAGATTTGCACAGAGATACTCGGGATCGTGGAAAAAAAGAAGGAATTTAATTCAAGCACTGCAAACAAACATTTGACACTTCAAACTTGCTCCTTGACAAAGATGGCTGTTTCGTCTTTCAATTAAAGGTTACATGAGTTTCTTCTTCTTCGAATGTAAACGCGTCAGGAGCAGAGGCAGTCTGAGAGAGAGAGAAAGAAAAGAAATCAATACCAAATCTGACACGTGCTGCGCGCTTTTTAAGTCGTGGGAGTACCGCTAGACTTGTATCACGTTATAGTGCAAGGTTAATGAGCAATGCGAGGGTAGTCTGTGTTTCGGCTCTGTGGTTTTCCCAGGGGCGTCCGTATTCTTCTTGGTGCCGATCAGCCCTCCAGCTCATGGCGTACGTACCCAGCTACACTAGACTGGTTCAGATCCTACCTCTCAGGCCGCACTCAGTTTGTTCAGCTTAAAGCTTTCACATGCCAACCCACCACTGTTACTTCAGGTGGGCTCTGTTCTGGGGCCGCTCCTTTTCATTATTTACCTCCTTCCCCTTGGTAATATCTTTCCTAAATATAACATTACCTTCCACTGTTATGCTGATGACCCCCAGCTCTATCTCACTAGAAAACCTACTGCTTCCTTTCCACCCTCCTCACTTACTGATTGCATAGCAGAAATCATATTTATATTTTGTATATTTGCACAATTGTCATATGCTTGTTATATGCTGTCGTATTTTTGAATATTTGCACAACTGTCATATTTTTGTATATTTTTGCACAATTACTATTTTTTCTCTTTTTAAATCTTTATTGTACTGTCTTTATTTCTCTTGTTGCACTAAACATGCCACATGACATATAAATTTCCCTCAGGATGAATAAAGGTCTTATCTTTACTTCAAACTTTCTTAAATTAAATAAGTGACAAAACTGAGGTTCTCCTCACTGGTACAAAATCCACATTATCCAAAACAGATCATTTTTCATTTGTTATTGATAATTCCTCTGTCTCCCCTTCCCCACAAGTGTTATCCTTGACAGTACTTTTATCCTTTTAGTTCCACATCAATAACATCTCCCAGTTTGCATATTTCCACCTGCATAACATTAATCGTATTCCCTCTAGCCCCCTCACACCACTGCTATCCTTGTTCATAGCCTCGTCACTTCTCGTCTCGATTATTGCAATTCCCTTTTCGTTGGTCTTTCTGGCAAATCTTTTTATAAGCTTCAACTGGTCCAGAATTCAGCTGCCCCCCCATCATTACTAGAACCCCCTCTATTCACCATATCACTCCCTTTTTGCAGCAGCTTCATTATTATTATTCATTGGCTTCCAGTTAGGTTCAATTCAATTCAAAATTCCTCCTACTAACTTTTAAGGCTCTCCACAACCTGCGCCTCCATATCTGTCCGACCTCCTTCATGTTGCCATTCCCTCCCTCACCCCTTATATCCTCTCTCCTCCATCCACTTGATTGTCCCTTCGTTCGGTCTTACCATCATGGGGGCACAGCATTCATTTGTTTTGCTCCCCAGCTTTGGGAACTCACTGCCATCTGAGCTTAGAAATATTGAATCATTTTCACTTTTTAAACCTAAACTTAAAACTCATTTGTTTAACACTAGAATTACCAGAACCTGCGAGAAAATTAGTAAATCCAGCCTACCTTAAATCTGTTTCCAACTCATCCGCCAGTGTCTTTTGTCCTGTAAATGTGCTGATCTTGGAAAGGTTCCCATTTGGGTAATGATGGAGACATACTTTGTACCAAAGCGCCTTAGGTCAAATATCTGAGGCTGGGGACATAGAGCATAGACTATGGAAATCGATTATCTATAAGGCTCAAAACGTTTCTAGCAAACCATCATGTGACTCAGAAAGGAAAGGTAGGAATTAACTCAGATTGGACTCAAAAAAAGTGGAGAAGTGCTGACCCGGACTGAGGATGTTGTTTGGTATATTTTAGAAGCTCCTGAATCTGACGCATATGCTAGAAGCTGGTGGGGGATTGATGCCCATTTCCCTGAGGGAGGTCGCTGAGGTAGTTAAGCAACTACAAAGTGTCAAAATCACTAAGGGTGGATGAGATCCTCATCCAGAAATGCTGAAGGTTCTGGACGTTGTTGGGGTGTCATGGCTCACATGCATTTTCATTGCTGTGCGGTCATCAGGAGTTGTGCCTCTGGAGTGGCAGACTGGGATAGTGGTCCCCATTTTTAAAATGGGAGACAGAAGGGTGTGCTTCAACTGTTAGGCTTTGCATTCCTGAGCGTCCTTGGAAAAGCTTATGCCAGGGTACTAGAAAGGAGACTCCTCCCAGTCATGCAACCTCAAATCCAAGAGAAGTGAATGAATTCTGTCCATGATATGGAACAGTGGACAACTCTTTACCCTCATGAGGATTCTGGTGGGGCATGGGAGTATGCCCGAATCTATCTATATATGTGTCATGAACTTAAGACAATTTGTATAACTGTGTTCCTTGAGGGATTCTTTGGGGTGTGCTGGCAGAGTATGGGGTTCGGGGCCCTAATAAGGGCTATTTGGTCTCCATATAATAACAGTGAGAGCTGTGTCTGCATACTGGAAAATATCAGAACCGTTCCTTATGGGTGTGTTGGACTCTGCCATGGCTGTGCTTTCTCTCCTATCCTGTTTGTGGTTTTCATGGACATGATACCAAGGTGCAGCTTGGGAAGGGAGGATGTCCAGTTTGATGGCCTTAGATCTGCTTTTCTGCAGATGACATAGTCCTGTTGGCTTCATTGGGTTGTGGACTGCAGCATGCACTGGGACAGTTGGCAGCAGGCATAAGAATCAGTGCCTCCAAAACTGAGGCCATGATCCACAGAAGGAAATAGGTGGACTTTCCCCTCTGAGTTAGAGGTGAGTGACTGCCTCATGTGGAGGAGTTTGGGTACTTTGGGTCTTGTTCATGAGTGAATGGAAATGAATGGTGAGACAGACAGATTGGGGTGAGGTGTTGCTTGAGTCACCATATCAATCCAGTAATGTAGGAAGGAGCTGATTCAGAAGGTGAAGCTCTTGATTACCAGTTTCATCCCTACCCTCACCTATGGTAATTAGCTTTGGGTTATGACTGAAAGAATGGACTGCAGGTACAAGCAGCTAAATGAGCTCTCTGTGGGATGCTGGGCTCACCCTTAGAGATTGGAAGTGAAGCACAGATATCTGAGAGAGGTTTGGAGTAAACCCTGACCCTGAAACAAGCAGCTGGGAGGGAGACCCCAGGGAAGACCCAGGGCTTGCTGGGAGTCATAAATTCCCAGATGCCTAGGGAATACCTTGGGATGCCACATTATGAGTTAGAATACGGCTGGGAAAAGAATGTATGGGTCTCACTGCTCGACTGTTGACCCCTTGGACTCGGATAAGTGGTGGAAATGAATGAATAAATGAAAACAATCTTGCACTTTTCTAAATTGATAAATAAATGTTTGTCCTTAGCCACTGTAATACTTAGATGCTGCATGATAGTGCAGATCTTTCAGAAAAATAAGAATATCATCAATAATACTGCAACATAATTGCCTAAACATTACTAGAATATGCATTCATGAATGACTGCAGTATAGAGGAACACTGGCCAGTCCTATGACATCACACAGAATTGCGTCCATCAGCGCACTGAATACTCTTCTGCACTCACACCTCTTGAATACGTCATCGTTGTAGCACCCTTGTAAATATAACTTAGTAGATTTGCTGATCCTGTAACCTGACTAAGTAAATGCAGACATGAAGGGAGTTGGTTATTTGTTCTTTACTGCCCCAGTTGGACTACTGGGTGGATCTATAAACCTAAATTATTTTATTTATTTGTCTCCATTATCTAATCTCAGCTTAGACAGTATAGGATAACCATACTTACTGTGAGAGGCAGATTTACAGACTGTTTAATTAATGCGCCTGAAAGTCTCAATAATCCTCAGGGTATTTGTTAAGGTAATTGCACCTGTAATAATGGAGTTTGAATTTGTTTTAAACAGTGTTGTTCACGTTATGTATTGCACTGTAATCTGCTCTTGTTTTCCGTCAGTCAGTGGTTATGCAGCTGGAGCCAAGGGACCTTAAAGTACCTAAGGAAATGTGTGAATTTACTCCTCAAACACACTTTGTTTCCACTCTAATGCCTCAATCTGTACACTTATAAGTCAGACTCTAAGTTTCCCAGACTCCTTACAAATTAGTTGAGCCACATGAAGCTTTATGTTTAATGGGACTTCTAACATCTACAGCAAAGCAGCCCTCAGAGTTTCTGCAGCTCCTGAATCAATTCAACCAATACTTCATATTCATTAATTACTCAGTTCTAGAGTGGGCCTGTATGTCAACCCACCTTTATCCACAGTCAAGTACTATGATGAAATGATCAGATTTGCTTGATATAAAACCCCCAAGACTGATTTCTGAGAAAGCATTCGCTTAGTTACCATGTCCATCCTTCAGCTTCTGAATATCAATGGCTAACTCTGTTATTTGGATGAGCGTTGAGCAATACAAGTCCAAAAATAAACTGAAGCTTTACAGAAAGTAAAGAATCGTAGTGAGAATATCAGAAACTAAAAATAGTGAACAGAGCCAAAGCCAAACCATTAGGCGTAAATCTTAAGTGAGAGGCAGAAAAGAGTTCAAAACCAGAGATTCTTTCAAATGCTCAAACGAAAAACAGGGGCCTCGTAAAGCACTGTGTAGAACTCACACTATAACATAGACGTAAGCACAAAGCCAAAATGTACGCTAGAAAACTCAGATCGAGGATCTGCAGTTGCCAACTTCCATGTTCCACGATCAGCGTGAAAGTAATGCAGTTGCATCGCTCATCCCTCCGTCTCCTCCCAGAATTACGCCTCTTTGAATATGCAAATCAATATAAATAACCCTTAAGCTCAGCCTTCTGTGAAAGGACAATGGAGAAAAGCACGGGGAAAATATAAGACTTTCATCGAATACCAAGTGGAGGCAAGAAAACATACTATTTGTTGGTTTAAACAGTGGAATAATCAACAAAGAAGTGGATCGAATGACATAGCATGTTGGGAAAACTTGAAGCTCAAGTTCACAAAGTCACAGTGCGGAAATAAAAAGTTGTCATAAATCAAAGCTGCGTGAAAAGGCGAGTTGTAACCACTGTCTGAGTGTCATATAAAGCTAATTAGGTATAGAGAAAAAAAAAATAGGACACAGTGGGAAAAAACATGAAATATCAACTTTCATCTCGAAATTTCTACTTTAATCATGTGTTTATTTTGTCACTAAAGTGAGACATCATAAAGTTCATCTAAAAATCGTTAATTTACGAGTGTCTCAAATCACATCGTAATTAAAGTAGCACGTTAAATGCTTTGGTTTTGTATTTGTTCTTCTGTGTGCTCTATGTGTCAATCACTACGTGCTTCTGTTTTCTCTTTCTCCGACAGGACACAGAATCCATTACATTCGTGATATTACAGCTCTCTGAATAACTAGAATACTGAGATGTATATGTGATATCATTTTCATGATGATAGGAGTTAAACACGTTATAAACATGTAGTGAGCATGTATGGCAGATTGTTCGCACTTTCCATTAAATTATTTATTGCAGCAGTACTCGGGGCAGCTCTAGGCTTGTGGTGACTGGGCAGAGAAAGAATCGTGCTCCTTCAGCCGCCAATGTCAATATGTATCTTGCAGGGTGGATGGCCCGATCAGTTGAACACTGCATAGCCTTGTGCTCATGATCTAAGCGTTAACTTTTAGTTAAATTTGCGCTACATTTTTATCTGTGATATTTTCTCTTTCTGTTTTATATTCAATATATATGGCTGCCACCCTGCAGTCCGTCTCTCTCAAATGTATTAACCTCAATTCCTGTCCTTGTTTTCTTTCCCAAGTAACCGATCGCCACACAAATCAGCTCTGTAATAGGCGTTAAGCCATCTGTAAGCTCAAACCGATTCTTCAAAACTTTTAAGAACATTGAAATATCTTCGTAGTACATGTTTAATTATTCTATCCTCCACGCCAGTCCCAGTGAGGCAGGAACAACCTTTAATTATTAACAATATAGATTATTTAATGAAGTTAAAGTTTATCTGTATAATATAATAATCATATTTGCTGCATTTCATCTTAAAATGATATCATCGATCATATGTAATACGCGCTTTATAAAGTGGCTCAGGTTGTGTCATATTATAACTGTAGTGCAAGTTTACAGTGAGGTATTGTACTTATAAGTCTAACAGTTCACAAGGAGCAGCTGATGGACTGATTGAGTCGTTAGAGTTCTTGGGATGAAACTCTTTCTGAACCGTGGAGGTCCGCACAGGAAAGGTTTAAGTGTTTGTCGGTGACGCAGTTCAAATAATGTAGGAAGTATGGCTGAACCAGCTGTGCTTGATGCTGATACCGATAATTCTCTTTATGATCAGCTGCTTGAGTGGTGCGAGTGAGACTAATATGGAAAAGATGACCTGCTGTGCCACCTAAGCGGGAGCAGCTGAAAGAAGAAGAAGAAGGTGCAGTGAGGTAACAATGCTAAAGCAGTAATGGTATTTGGAATAGTTGGCCATTCCTGAACCATTATATTGTTACAGTTAATTACAATCAGATGTCTTAAACGATATGCGTTGTGGAACAAGCCCCGACAACAAAGGGACAATGTTTGTCACCAACACACACATCTTTATTTTTACTATTTACAGTTTTACTTTAGTGCACAACCCAGTGCCTCTGCACCGAACCCCAAAGTCCAGGCCTCTCCTTCCAGTGCCTGCCTTCTTCAGGCCACGTCCACTCCTCGTCCGACTCCAGTCCTCGAGATAAGCGAGGCAGCCCCTTTTATACATGCCCAGATGGGCTCCAGGTGCTTCCCGACACTCCTCTGTGGACACTCCCCTGTGGGTCAGAAAGTGCTGGCTGCGCACCGGAAGCCCTCAGTTGCCTCAGTCTTCTTCCCCCAGCACTTCCTGGTGTGGCAGAAGTGCTGAGGTCTAAACTCTCCAGGCCACAGGCCTTGGCGGTGACCACAGGCCCCGCGAGGGTGAGGCTTCAAGCTCTGCCGTGGTCCCCAGTGTAACCAGGGCAGTTGCCCCCTCATGGTCTGGAGGAGGTGCAAGCCCTTCTCCGGTCCTCCAGGACGTCCCGGTTGAGTACCACCCCCAGCCGTCTGCCACAGTGGTTAATTTCAGTGTATTTATAAAGCCGCATCTGGGATGTTGATCTAAAAAAGAAACATACATCACAGGAACAGTAGCACTGCTTTGACGCTGGGTGCCGCCAGTCTGCAAAACTGAGCGCAGGACTTGCGTACGACAAGGTATGAGGTACCGTGGAAAATCGCGTGGCTTTAGCATAGTTTAGGTTTTATACATCATGATTTGAATGTGGAAACGTTCTTACGCAACATTTCTGTGCATACGCACCGTTTATACATGAGACCCCAGGAATGTTGTTATATCCACAAGCATTGATGATGAACACTCTGTGTGGCCGGCTTATGAGTCAGTGTGCTAATGATGTCACTCAGTGTGACTTCTGGGAGACGTCACCCGGCACCCGTGATCGCACTAATCAGTGCTAAAGATAGGCTATCAAAAACAGGACAAACAGCTGAATGCATTACTTTGCACATTTGAAATGTTCAAATACAAAATACAATGTGACAACCAGATTACTGGACCTCTAAAAACCAGGAGGAAGTCAAGGCCAAAGAGAAAATATAAAAAAAAATTAAAATAAACTCCAGGCCAGGACACAAACAGAACAGCATTGTGACATGACAGAGCAGCTGTGGCACGAGACGCACTCTAGCTCTAAGACTCATCCTGCTTACGTCAACTCTCATTATTCAATGGCAGGTTACGTCTTATATTATCTTAAACTGCAAAACATTAACGATAAAAAGTCAAAAAGTTAACAGAATGTGACAGTAATTAGTGAATGCTATTGTAAAATGAGCTGGCCGGCTCTTTGCCTCATCTTTGCTGTTGCTTTAATGGCTATGAAGATCTGCGCTCTGCTGTCTTGTCGTTTATCATTTCATGTGAAGGAGGCTGTGCAGTTTAGTCTGATGAGATTTCTTTTTTTTATAGCGTAATGTCGGTGCCGATGTTCTATTCCTATGAATTTATCTATGACTGAACTGTGTATAATTGTACATGTTTTGTCATCTTAGATAAAATAAAAATAAAAACTAAATGAGATGCTGCTAGCTATAGAAGAGCTCAATGGACTCATTTCAAAAAGGCCACAAGCAAACCCAAAATTAAAAACTGTTTTCTTGTTTATATGTGAGCTGCCTTTTCTAATAAATTCAAACACATTCTTAATGTAAGCCAAGGAGCTGAAAAAAAAGAGACCACCAATCAGGTCCTTGGTAGAAAGGAAGGGTCCACAGAAAAGGTCCTGCTGGTCAGCTGCAGTGTGCATTCAGCACGGGCTCATCCCGAGATAACGTCTTGTCTTCATTTGCATGTATAGAAACAAGTCTGTCAGATTTGAGCTACGTATGTCAGCGGATCAGAATGAAGTGCCACTGTGGTGGGCTTCATGGAGCCAACAAAGGCAAACAAAGTTGTGTATGAACTTAAAGCACCTCCTGAGCAGGTGACATGAACTTAGTATGGAGGTGAATGTTGTAAAATGAACACCAGCACACATGATATAAATCATACAACACGTGCATATAGCGTCTCTCTTGATTTGGACTTAAGTATAGCAGCGGTAATGAATTAATTGTACCCAACATCATAAGAAACCATTTGTAATTACAAATATTTAATGTCGATCAGTTGAAATGGTCCTGCTGTGTAGCTGAACAAATAAGAATCACAGTATACATTTAATTGCTTTTTATTTTTCAACATTACAGTAGCAGTGCTGCTAGTAAAGTGAACATTGAAAGACAATGCGAGTTTCTTCCATGCTTCATTCCTTCTTTGTTTTGTTGGATTTCTGTGGTTGTCTCACAAGTCTATGTAAATGTTTTTACGTTTGTGTTCTGTAACATCTGCTGAGACACTATACACTATTTTTTCAATGCCTGGATTATTAATTTTATTAGAACAGGCTGTTTGCATTGTAACATGCAAGTAAAACAATTATAAGGCATTTGACAGCTGGGTATTTCACCAGCTTTTCTGTATTGTCTGTAAAACTGGACAAAAAATCAAACGCTAAGGCAGACATGTGATTCCAGTAACACATAACCATTTGTTAAAATTCTCATCGAGTGTTTATTCTCCCATTCTTTTTTTCCTTTAACTAGTTGCTTACTGAAGCAAGTCAAAAAGGTTCTGTTTAAAGCTTTATAACACACGGGAGGCCCACAACTAGAGGTCTGTGTGCTTTTTGGTTTCCCAGGCACAAAAGGACATAACAACACAAAAAAGGTCCAGAGAACATCTCCTGATTCTGGGCTACGGGGATGGGGTGATGAGGAAAGTTTAAAAGAGCTGGAAAAAGATAAAGGGGAAACCTGACTAAAGGTTGAAAATGAAGGAATTTGCAGGGGTTGAGCGGATTTAAAATAGTTCAAAAGAACATCTTGTTCAGTTACCCCATTACCGGGCAAAAAAACATGTGAATTGAATGACTCCCACCAGTTGACTCACGCCAATCATAATGAAGTGCTTGAAAGGTTACCCCTTACCATAAAAAACTAATCTCCTGCCTTTGCCCCTCTTCAGTTTACAAACCGCCAAAATAACGGGATCCCTATGCTCTGCCCCCCCCCCCCCGGCATCTGGATAAAAAACACAAGCAGGATGCTATTCATAATTTTATCTCCGCCTTAAACAAATCATCCCCCCAAAGCTTTTTTGTAAAACGGGGGTTTGGGCCTGAACACCCCCCTCGTTGGATGGACTCTTGACAGAGGCCCCAATTTCAGATGGGCCCCCCCCCGCATCTCCACTGAGCACTGGACCCAAAGGGCTTGTGGTCCCTGCTCTTCCCCCCTGCTGATCACGACTGCCGCCATGAACAACACCAACCCCTCAGGTTTCAGATATCGACGGTGCGGGGACGAAAAGCAGGATGATGAAAGAGCATCAGAGATGGGGGGAAACGGCTTCGCATGAGGGAAGACAACAATATCTCCCTTCGAAAAAGAAAAAAGAAAATGTGGACCAAAAACACCCTCTCACCCCACTCAAATCAAGGGTTTGATGTAAGACTGTTTGGGTAAAGTTTCTCGGTCCCAAAACGGGAACTTGGGCCCCAAAACACCCATCACTAATCAAGCCCAGCAGAGACTACACTTCCTGGGGTGGCTAAGTAAACGTTTTCCCCTTCCATCATCACCATGTTCCGAGGCACCATGGAGGTCCTGACCAGCTCCCGGTCAGGTAACCAACATATCCCCCCCAAAGCGCCTAAAAGGATAGTAAAGAAAAAGGAAATTTATTGGGGGTGCCTCTCCCTACGGCCTATTTTAAACGCAGTGTCTGCAAGGCCTGGCATTGAGGGACCTTCCCCCCTAAAAGGATTTTCCCCTTTTGCCACCCAAAGAAGATATTGCAGCATCAAAAATCTGCCAGGCTGCGGGAGTTTTTCCCCCCAGTTTTCCCCTTTCCCAGGGCCCGGGGCCCTTTTACAGAGTCTCAAAAACCCACAAAAAACGAATTTTTTATACAAAAACCGTCCCATAGATAGGGGCATGAAAAACAAAATTTAACTGACCTTTAAGGGTTTTTTCCTTTTTCCTTCTGTGTGAAACATACTGACCTGTCATTATTTACTCTTAAACAAAAATTATCAAAAGAAAATTCTTTTTATCTATATCTTTTTTTATTATTTTTTATTATATTACAATTTTGCACCCCAAACCAATTTTTTCTTTTTGCCCCATTTTTTTTTAAATGTCTTGTTTTTTTTTTTAATCTTTAATTTTCATTTTAAATTTTAAATTTTAATTCTATTTTTAATTTTATTATTTGCACGCATGTTGTTACACGGGCCCTCCCCAATTTCTTTATCTTATACTTGTTATGGTTGAGATGAAAATTTCTGATTTTTGAAACCGGGGAAAAGTTGGAAATTTTAGGGTAAATTTATACATTGGAAGTTTCTAGTTTCAGAATTAAAGGAAATAGAATAAGGCCCAAAAATAGGGAAAAGGGGATTTTTTAAGAATTAAAAACTCGACTTGATGTTCTTTTGAATAATTGATCATTCACAATTATTTTCCCCTTTTTTCAACTCTTTACAGGTTGTTAAAAGCCTCCGGGACTTGGTCTTTATAATTTATAAACAAGATGTCTCCCTTCAAGCCCTTTCCTCAAAAAAAGTTGGCTATGACCGGCCCGAAGCTCCTGGGAATTCTTACTTTTCTGAGTCACTAGAGAAAAAATTTCCGACAAAGAGGCCTTCAGAAACACAACCTCGGAACTCCTGCCTGTCTTCCGGGGGCCATCCTTCCAGGGGTTTTAACCTTTTTTTAGATTTGTCACTTTTCCCTTTTGGGTTTTTTTGAATGAAAAATTTTAAAATTTTTAAGGCTTAAACCAGAATCACCCTCAATTATCCCAAACCAATTTCAAAAATGGGGCCCTCCCCGGGTGCAGGCAGCAAACCCCCTTTTTGGCACCGCACCAAGGCCCCCTAGGGACAAGAAAAATTTGGCTTTGGGAAATTTGGGGGGAAAACCCCGAGACCGGGGGGCATGCAAACTACAGGAGGACCGGGGGCAAACAGGTCACCTGATGCGGCGCCCCTTCTCTGCGCCACCGGCCCCCCCTTTTAATACATTTTAATGAAATAATGAGACTTTTTTTGAAAAAATGTTTTTTCAAAAAATTTGTCAATGGAAAAGCCCTTTTAGATGACTTTTCTGCGATGATGGGTCCACCAATTTTTATATCTTTTTTATTATTTTAATCTATTATTTTCCATAATTTAAATTTTTTTTTATTTATTTATCTATTTCTAGTTTTAGGATACTTTGTCACTGTCTTGCCATCCGCTTTTAAAATTTTTGCATTGTGGTCCCCTTTTTGTTGCTGCTCAATCAGGTCCGTGCTGATGGTCCCCCCAAATCTTAAAAATTTTTATTTTCCCCCTAAGGGTTTTTCATGGGGCTTTTGGTTCTTCAAAAACTATTGATTGACAAAGCACCCCTTTATTTTGGGGGATCTTTATGATAATTTGGTTTTTTGTAGCGAGGAGCCCGGGTTTAAAAAACCTGGGCTTAGCAGCAGGGGTCCTTTTAAAAAACCGAGCCGATATTTTTACAAAATATTTTTCAGTCCGGATTTTCTTTGGGGGCCAGTTATGGATCTCAAAAATGTTTTTTGGGCCCTTTTTGAAAGGGAGTTTTTTGGGGAAAAAAAAAGTGGTTTCCCCATATCGCCAAGAAACCTTCTTAAATTTTGTAGACAAATGGTTCCTTGTGCTCTCATCTCATCATGTCATTTAAATTTTGTTTATCAAATTTTAAAATTTTTTTACAAATAAAAAGATAAATTAGACTGTCTTTTCCACCCCCTTTACTTACCCCCCACTGTTGTTTTTTTTATTTTAAAACATAAAGGGGCCTTTTGGGAATCTTTTTTCTTTTGGGAGGATGGGAAAGGGTTTTTAAATGTTACTGAAGATATCCCATTCGGGCCAGTGGACCCAGCGGGGCAACCCAGACCATCGGTTTTTTAAAACACAGAGTTGGGGTTAGCCCTTTGTCCCCGGCTCATCACGAATCTCATTTACGACCACCTTTATGGCGCCTTCACAGATGAGGGCGGCGAGAAGTTACTTAATGGGGCCCCTGTCGACGGGTCAGTTCTTTGTTGTCATTCTGGTCTTTTTCCCCCCTTTGGGGTTAACAAATTCCCTTTTGTTTTTAAAATTTAGTTTGGAAGAAGTACGCTCAAGTTTCTCGTAAGCTCCCGGGGTTAATGATAAATGTACAAAAATTTTAAAAGCACTGGGTTTCACCCCGGACTTTTCTTCATCTTAAGATGGGGCTTTTTACAACCACAGCCCTTAAGTGAGCTTCAATGACTGAGGGCATCCAAAATCAGTGGGATTGTTGAAAATAAAACTGAACTTAACATCAAGATTGTGAGATGGATGGGGATGGGAAATCCCCTTTGACATCTTTGACAAAGTTCACCTGGTATCAAGATCAAAAATTTCCTATAAATGTTTCTTTTTTTACATTTTGCAAGTAAAAGATTAATCAAATAATCCCTTAATGTTTTTAAAGTTACCTTTGGGATTTAAATTTCTGTCCTAGGATGGAGCTTGCATGTTTTGGGACCTAATGATCCTTTGAGCCTGGCAGCACAAAAAGGATCACCTACTTGTCACACAAAGAAAAATACAAAACCTGATTTAAATCGGTCAAGGTCTACCCGACGGGATACCTATCCTTTTGAGGGTAATAGGAACGGAAAACAGTGGCCAGGTCCCCAAAGAGTTCTCAGCCCAAAAAAGGGGGATAATTAGGGCCCACCCGCAAAAAGGCGGAGTGATGATCGGGGGCGATGCCAATCAGGTGACAGACAAGAAGAAGGCATATCTGATATTGGCAACGGAATCTGGTTCTTGGTATGTTGAATGGAACTCCTCCAGCACTAAAAAACCAAAGAGCCCAAATGGGTGGGAAGATGCCAAAAGATGAAGGTTTTTTTTCGAAAAATAAAATCCAGTCAGTAAAGAGACTTTATTGTTGTACCATCCATTACCGCCTCCAGCAAAAAGGGGGACTAAAAAAGTTCCCCGGACCCAATGCAAAATATATTTAAAGGATGAATAAAGACATGATGGTATCCAAACAACGATAAAAAAAAAAAAATTATGGGTAAATATGATTTAATACACTGAAAAGATATAAAAAATAATATCAACAAAAAATGCAACACTGGTCCTTATCCTTTTCAGAGACATTAGTTTCCTTAAAATCTTTCTACTAACCCAGGGTCCTTTGGGAGATTTTATCCTTCATTAAATTTGGGAGATCTGTCATTGTGTTTAATTAAATTGGCTAATTGCCCATAATGAAAATAGAAAGTAGGGGCGATTTATTCGATTTTTGTAATCATTTTCTTTTTCTTATGAAGGACACTCAGGTAAAGAGGGGGGTTGAATTTAACTGGCTGGACGACAGATGAGTGCTTGATCGACAGACCAGAAAACCCAAAAAGCATGTGAGGGGGGCGTGGGGGACAACGGGGATGTTTTTTAATGGATGTCTTCACATGGCCTTGAAAGAGATTCTCCTTCATCTCGAAGGGTCAAAACATGATCTGAATAAACATGTTTGAGAAGAAGTGCTGGAGAAGTGTTTTACGCCAGCTGGTGGAACCCCTCAAATCTTTAGTAACAGCAGTGGTAAAGGCTACATATTGAAAAGTCCCTGCTAAAAACCCACAGGAGGGTTAAAATTTCAATGAGGGGTACAAGCGGGCCCAAAAGGGGGTTTGCACGCTCCAAAGCAAAGGGTTGTATGATGGGGGGTTTGTGAGGTCAGGGAAATAACATTTAAAAGGCCCTGACAAACCTTCAACCTTTAAAAATTTCCTTCAAACGGGAGAACCCCTGCACCCACTGAAGGATCATCTCCAGACAGGGGGAATTTAGAGACAGACTGCTGCCCCGCCTGCTCCACAAGCGGGGAGACCCCACATCCTCACCCCCCGGTGGGAAAACAAATTAAAATTTAAAAATTTTTCTGTTATATATTTTATCACTCTTTTAATATTTTTTTTTGATCAGTATGCTGCTGGGTTATTTTTCCCTTGGGATTAAAGATCTATCTATTTTCTATCTATCATCTATCTATCTACTATCTATCTTTTTCTCTTAAAATTTAATTGCCGGTTTTTGTTGGTTTGTGTACATGTGACAATGTGGAAATTCCCCCTTTTGACAGTTCAAAATCATTAAAGATAAACGCCCAGCTTTTGTGTTGGATTCAGTCGGGATGACAGGGAGTTTAACAGTCATTCGGGTTTTTCTTGATTTTTTTTTGGACATTTAAAGACCCGTGAAGCCATGACCAAAGGTCGGGTTTAAAACCTCACACTGACATCTTTTTTTCTCTTTTGAGAAGGGAGCCTGCTGGGTTTATTTTCGGGGCTGATGAGAACAACACAAAAAGGATCATCCTTAGGCCATTCGTACCATTGATCTGAGTGGCACCGTCTTTGCGGGGACCTGCAGATCGCTGGCCTTGTGATCCTCACTGAAAAAAGGGACGGGTGGATTAACAAAAGGGCCCTTTTTCCCGGGTGCATGGGCTTTCTGATTCCCAAAAACGAGACTTGGGTAAAGGGGCCAGATGTTTTAAAAATGTTGCAGATAAAAGTCAAAAATTTAAAGGCTAAAAAAAAATCTCCATTAAGTCACAAAGATACCGTGGGCCAAGGCCCTCCTGGGGGACTTTTGCCCTTATTGTCTTTTCTCCCTGTTTAAAATTTTTTTAAAATTTTCATTACAAACAAAGGCACATAAGCGAATGTCAAGAGGAAAACTCTAAATCAAATTTAATTTAAACCGTACAAACTCTAAACCCAAAATTTTCATTTGACCTGTCCACCTACTTTAAAACACATCGTTTACAACCCCACCCCCGTTCTTGATCACTTTGATGTTTTTTGACACTGTAGAACTACAGAAATGTTTCACCGTGGAGATGTCTTGAAAAAATCCCTTGAACCCCACACACCCTTGTCAATTCATTTAGAACTGTTTAAAATTGGGTGTTTGGGGGGCCACCACTGAGAGCAAAGTGCAGGGTAAAATCCTGCGGGAAAACCCTTTTAGGAAAGTGGGTGAGATGGCACGGGGCTTTTTTCCCAAAAAAAAAACAACCCTGTTCTTTTAAAGGGGGAAATTGTCCGTGAGATGTCTAAAAACCAGACTCTTTAAAGGGACAAAGGGGGCTCAAGGGTTCAAGGGTTTATCGCCTTGTTTACCAAATGAGAACCTAAAAACCAAAAAAAAAGTCAACCCAAAATAGCAATTTTTTCCCAAATGCACGAAAATTTAATATCTCCCCACTTTGTATAAACCACCCTTTCATCTCTTTCATTAAAAAGTAAACCCCCATCTCAAATTTAAAAATAAAAAAATAAAAAGGGAAAATTCAATTAAAAACCTCCTTTTCCCAGAAAAACCCTAACGGTGCTTCTTTGGATTTCGTATTTTCCCTCCCCCTCTTCACCCCTTGACTGCGCTTTTTTACAACCGCATAAGACCCGTTTGGGGTTGTTAGGTCAAAAGGGGAACGGCGTTGATTTTGGGCGCCCCGGCCACCGCGCCACCTGCTGCCAAAGGGCCCGTGTTAAAATGCTCTGAGCACTGCCCGTGTCATAAAGGGGGATTGATAAGGGGCGTTCTAAACAGTTTTTTATCCCTCCATTGGTAGAACTAAAGTGACAGGTGACTTTATAAAAAAGAAAATGAAACAGTTTAGAAAACTGGGGGGTAGTAAAGTTCAACGTGCTTTTTTAACCTGGTAAAACAAACGAACAGTTAGATGTGTCGTATTTATATTTAGGGGAAAAGATGAAAATTTTTAAATTTTGATAAGCCGAAAAATTGTTAGACACAAATTAAAAAAAAAAAAAAAAAAAAAATGTTACAGATAACATCAACTCAAAATGCCACTGGGGTGTCCGGGAACTAGCCAGGAAATGAGATTTTTTTGTGTAATTGCGGGTGTTAATACGAACCATTTCGGGTGTAATATAAAAAGGGGTACCGGCCCTTTTAATTGGCCCTAAGAAACCCTTTAAACTTTTTTAATCATTTCCAGACCAGGAAGAAAACAAAACCCAGCCCGGGGGGGGGGCATGTGTAGAGTATGCCATTTTTGCCGGTGCAGTGGAAGGATTGGGGTGGCTTCAAAGGTATCCTGACCCTTTTTCCATGGTTTTCTTTTTCTTGGGGGAAGCCCCTTAGGTGAAATAAATTTAAACAAGGCAGAAAGGAACAGTTTCATGCTAACGACAGACAAAATAGATACAGCCGTTTCAGCCTGAATGCATGTTTTTCAGTTGTCGACCCGGGCCCCAATGCCTCCCTACGTTCTATATGGTGAACCACTGAAAGGTAGCCTTTCCTGGCGTGGAAAAAAAGGCAGTTTTTATAAGATATATTCACACAGAGCACAGTAACAAAATAAACTTATGCTCTTATTGCACCTTTGAGTTTTCGTTTTACAAACTAGAAAATAAGGCTTCACAGCGGGAAGTAAAACAAAATTTTTTTAAAAAGTTAAACCTTTTAAACGGGGGAAAATACCCCAATAATTATTTGTTAAGGATCTCTTTGTTTTAAAATTCGAGTTGCCCCCTGGTTGTAATTAAAGGCCCGCTGAGCTTCTTGAACATGAAAATTTGGCCTGTGAACAGTAATCTTGTTTCAAATTCCGCTTGGTTGCTGTCTTGGGGTTATTTTGGTTTGTTTCAATTCAAGTTTTGTGGACTTTTTGTTGGTGTTGACATCTTTAAAGGTTTTAGTATACAACCGGGGTTTTATGATAACTTCCCTCCCGCGAGGTTTAAACTTTGAAAAATCAAAAATGTCCACTAAAATCGTACCTTTAAGTAGATTTGGGGGCATTGCCGGGGTTTTTGAAAAGGGGTAAAATATTTTGGGATTTCAGTACGAAAAACCTAACAATTCAGCGGGGTCATCAACTCACATGAGATCCATAGGTGGGGCTTAAACACTTCCTCTTTATCTCCTGTGTGGCAATTTTCTCCTGTCCTATCATCCCACCGAAACCCGTCCCAGTCACAATACATAAAACACAATGTTCCCCGGGTATCAAGGAGGAGCCTGATATGGCGGAATATGTAAAAAGAAATGGAAAAGGGGGTTTTCCCTCCGGGGGATGGGAAAACCCCCTAAAATGAAGTTCTTTGATGGAATGGTGATCATGAATTTTAAAGGGGTTGGAATGATAAAAGGGGGACCTGAACAATTAAAGTAAGTCAAAAACCCACAATCATAATGTTTGAACAATAAAACAAAGGGGGCGGGGTTAAATAAAAGGCTGAGTCATGCAGGGCGGTCCGGTGGCGATGCAAAGGAAGGGGTTTTAGACTGGGCACGATGGCCTTATATAGGCAGGCAACCAACCGGGGAGGATTGGGATAACCCCCCCGTGCCCCGGGTCAGCAGGGTATATGTACATAAGTAGGATTCAGTTAGCATTGGGGAAACCCCGTCAAATTTTTTTAAATGGGCCCAAAAAACAAATACCATTGGAAAATTCAAAATGGCGCCGACAGTGGCTTATCCCCAAATAAGTATGTACATTGGATTTAGTTGTCAGGAACCTGCCAACCAAATTTATGAAGATGGTGCAAATAAGAAAAATTCAACATTGGACGTGTCGACGTTTGACTTCAACTTAGAATTTGAAATTAAATGCTTTACTTTTGTAAAGTAAGCGGTAAGGAATTAACCTGCCAAATTTCAGCCTTGTACCTAAAGGAAGTTGGAAAATTAGTGAGGGAGGGAGGGGGGGAGGGCCGCTTTGCCTTTATTAGATAGATAAAATTGTACTTTAATGCTAAACCTGATAACAGAATGTAAGCAAACAGCTGATTGTTTTTCCCACATTGTGGTCTCCTGATATATTCTTTTTGCAAATCCTCCAAAGTGAGCTGAAGTTATTTGCATGGCTGAGTTGTTAGTTTGTTAGCAATCATCAGTGAAATGCCCCACAGCATTTCGAGGCTGAGTTTCCTACTCCCTGCTCTTCTTCTTGAATTACGCGCGGAAAGTCACCAGGGCTTGAGTTCTTGGTCACTACTCCAACTGCTAAATGTCTGTGTTGCAGACATGGTCTTGTTTCTCCATATTTTTGCTATATTTCTGATTTTTATGTTCTCATCATGACCTCACCTTATGAAGAGCTGAGAGCACCTTGCTTTTATAGCTCCTCCTCCAGAGGGGCGTGGGCGGCACTGAATGGTGCTTTTTTGAGTTGATGATATAAAAGAGAGGCAGCGATCGGCCAGCTGGTGTCCTAAGGTGGTAGTGCTTACTCCCCATGAGCCTAGAAGGTGACCCTCTAACACATGTGGCACAAGTGTTAAATTAACAAGTGATTTTGTAAGGGCCTGTTGTTTTCATTTCTTCTTCTCTTGTTTCGGCTACACCCATTTAGGGGCACCACAGTGGATCATCCGCTCTCCATCTATCCCTATCTTTTTCACCATTTTCTGCCACACTAACTGCTTTATGTCCTCCCTCACCACCACCATAAACCTCTTTGGCCTTCCTATTTTCCTCTTGCCTGACAGTTCCATCCTCAACATTCCTTTCCTGAATACCCCTCATCTCCCCCTGACAACCCAAACCATCTCAATCTAGGTTTCATTTTGTCACCAAACTGTTGTACCTGTGTTGTCGCCCATAGTGAAAATTGTAGAATCCTCAAATCCACCACTTCCAGCTCTGCCCCCCGTCTTTTGTCAGTACCACCGCTCCAAACCATACAACATAACTGGTCTCATTGCCAGTTTATAGGGCCTTCCTTTTACTCTTCATGGGACTCTTTTATCACAAAAAAACTCATACCACCCAGTTCACCTTTCCTACACTCTTTTTTTCACCTCTCTGTCACCCTCTCATTTGCTTTGGGCTGTTGAACACCTTCTTCTTGCAGCCCCACCCGCACACCTTCCCCTCCATTTACACCATGTACTCCATCTGCTCCTAATGACTTTATTCACCTTCTCTTGAGCGTACCTCCACCTCTCCAGATTCACCACAACTGCTGTCTACCTCACTGCAGATCACAATGTCATACGTGAGCATCATAGTCCACAGAGACCCTGTCTGACCTCATCTGTTAAAACGTCCATCCCAATGCAAGCAGGAATGGGGCCAGAGCAGATCCTTGATGTAATTTTCCCCTCCTTCTTGGGCCCAGGCAGTCATTCCTACCACATCCCCCACTGTCCTCACACATATCCTGCATCACCCTCACATACTTTTCAGCTACTCCCAACGCCCTTCATACAGAACCATAACTCCTCCTATGGCACTGTGTCATACAGCCTCTAAGTCCACAAACACGCAATGCAATTCCTTCGACCTTCTCTGTAAATCTCCATCAACACTCTTAAATCTGTTGTATTTTTTCCTTTTTGAAACCGATTGCTATACAGATTGCCACCTCTCCTCTCAGCCTGGGAAACTATCACTCTTTCCCATATCTTCATGATGTGGCTGATCCCTTTTTAAACCTGTTATTTCTGCAGCTCTGCACATTTCCTATTCTAGAAAATTGGTATGATATGCTTCTTTCCAATCCTTAGGTATCTTCTTACTTTTCACAATGTTGTTAAATAATCTATTTAGAAACCTACTGCCATCTCACCTCAAACATCTCCATTTCTCCACTGGTATATCCTCTGGGCCAACTGCTTTTCCCTTTTCATCCTCTTCATAGCTTCCCTCACTTCAGTCTTGCTGATCTCTGGTCCTTTGTGATTTTTATCCACTTTACCCCACCTACACTCTCCTGCCCCCTTTTATCACCCTGGACCTACGCACATCCTTCCAACTGAGTCACTCTGTCTGGTCGGTACATTTTCTCCTTCCGTATTTTCATTTAACATTGGTGTTTCTCCTGCACACAAAAATCGAATTCTCTTTAATTAATCTGACACACGTCAGCGGTTTGTATTTGAATGTGTGCCTCCACTTTGTGGTGATTGCTTTCTATGTTCTAATCTGACTAGATGCGGTTTTTTAAAAAAAAAAAAGTCTTAAACCTACTTTTTTCATGTTTTAATATTTTGGGGGATCACCGCAAACCTGGTCGGAAGGTTTGGTAGATGGTAGCGTCCCTGGCTTACAGTAATTGTATGGATACTCACGGACATGCGGGGAAATTTGTATCTCATCGGGTAGCCCTGTTGGGTTCCAGGGGTGCTGAAGGAATTAAGGGTTTCCCCTCTTCATGGTTCTTCTGCCTAAGCTGGAACTGCTTCAGAGGGACGGGGCCCATAGCATGGGAGTTCTCCGTGTCCTGATAAAGGAAGCCTCTGATTGAGTACAAGGGAGTTGGGTCAGGAGGGAGCTGGATAACACTTACCTGGGGGGAGTGGAAAGAAAGAAAGAAAGAAAGAAATTAAGAAAAAAAAAAAGAAAGAAAAGAAAGAAAGAAAGAAGAAAGAAAGAAAGAGAATTGTGCCTGTGTTCATGAATGACCCGTGATGTTTTTTGCACAAGAAATCATTTCTTTGAACCCAGGATTTTTGTTTGTGAGATGATGTTTGGGGTTTGGGTGCTGCAACACCTGCTGGTCATGGACGCTTTGATGGTTTTTTCTGTTTTATTCATGGCGTTTTTTTTTCAGTCAATGACAGTTTTATTGGGAAATTTTCAGTATTATGATTTTCATTTCTATTTATTTATTAGTAATATAGCAAGACACTCAACAGGTCAGGAGCAGCCTGCAGCCAGCCTGTTTATCAGAAGCTGCTGTAGAGATCAGGGCCTCATGTATAACAGAGAACCTGACTCTAACATGGCGTAAACAAAAGCAAAATGGTTACGCACAGAAAAATCCAGATGCAGGATCTGTGCGTACTCCAACTTCCACGTTTTTCCGCCATAAACCCATCAGCGTGAAAACTACGCCGTGACCAAATTTTGTAACGCCCAAATCTCCAAATTGCCCTATTTGAATATGCAAATCAATATAAATCGCCTTTAAGGCCCGCCTTCTGTGAAAAGACAATGGGAAAAGACGGGAAACATAAAATTTCAGCAATACCAAGTTGAGGCAAAGGAAAAACGTACAATTTGTTCAAATAAACCGTGGTATAATCAACAAAAGGAAGTTGATCGAGTGACTAGCGTGTTGGAGAAACTTGAGCTCACATTCACAAAATCCCCAGTGGCAGAAATAAAAAAGAAGTCACATATCAAAGTTGCGTGAAAAAGAGAGTTGTAGCCCACTGTCTGAGTGTCATATGAAAGCTTATTAGGGCAAAAAAAAGGCTCAGGGGAAAAAGCACAAATGCAAACCCTTTAACCTAAAATTTCCACTTTAATCGAAGTTTATTTGTCATTTAGTAGAACATTATAAACTTCATCTTAAAATCACAATTAACCAGTTTTTCAAACCCGATTAAGTAGCGTTAAATCTTTGTTTTTTATTTATCTTACTCGTTTGATTTTATGTGTGAATCACTACTTGCTTCAAACCGCCCCTTCCTCCAACTGGACACAGAGTCCATGACATTTGTGATATTACAGCTCTCTGAATAACTAAAATACTAGATGTATACTATGTCATTTTCATGATGATAGGAGCTAAAGCACGTTATTAAACATGTGTTTCACTTCATGGGAAAAAATTTATTGCAGCAGTACCGGGGCTCTGCTTGTGGTGGCACTGGGCAGAGAAAGAATCGTGCATGTATTGCCAATGTCAGTAAGTGTTTCAGTGATGGCCACGCCCAAAGCGGACACTGCACACCGCTCGGCTCATGACAAAACATTTATCTTTGTCAAAATTTGTCGCTGCTTTTTTGCTGTGTATTTCTTTTCTGTTTTATATTCAATATATATTGGTGGTCCCCAAAGAGTCCTTGCTTTTCTTTTCCCCAAGTAACCGATCGCCACCAATCAGCTCTGTAATAGAGCGTTAAGCCATCGTGCTTAGCCCGATTCACAAAATGTTTAAAGAACATTGAAATATCTTAAGTAATTTTTTAATTATTCTACCCTTTCTACATCCCAGTAAATAAAATTTTTTAAAAATGAAGTTAAAGTTTTATCTGTATAATTTTAACAAACATATTTTGCTGCATTTCACCTTAAAAATCCCATTTTGAAAAGCTTAAATTGGCTAGGTTGTGGGGATATTATAACTATTGTAAGTTTACAGTGTGGTATTGTACTTTATAAGTCCAACAGTTCTCTAAGGGAGCAATTATTGAGTGCTTTTAAAGTTCTTGATAAACGTTTCTGAACGCAGGTTCAGGAAGTTAAACGCTTTGCATGCTGAAGTTCCAACGAAAACGAATTCTGTTTCCGATCAGTGCTGCTGGATTCGCACTCAGATACAGTGATATAAATACTCGAGTCGCAGTGTGGGTAATATGGAAAAAGATGATCCGCTTGGCAACCCCTACACGGGGGAGGAAGAAGAAGAAGAAGAAGAAGAAGGAGAAGTAAGAGTAACAACCTAAAGCAGTTATGTATTTGGAATACTATGGCTGTTCCTGACCATTCTATTGTTACGAGTTAATTACAATCAGATGCATTACACTAATAAACAATATGCGTTTTTTTTCAGTGTATTTATAAAGCTGGCCAGGAAAATAATGAGTAATCACACAAGAACAGTAGCACTGCTTTGATGCTGGGTGCGCCAGTTTGCAAAACCGGGAGAACCGCTGAAAGGCATGAGTACAGAGGATAGGACCTGCACAGTGGTGAGGTTTTAACATGCGATTTGAGCGTAGGTTTTTCATCACATTTTGGAGTTCTACGTACATTTCTGGGCCCGGTTGATGGAGGCCAGGATATGGAATTCCATCTCAATGCAATTGCTGCTGAGTGGCCCACAGGTGAAATGAGCCCATGGTATCTTCAGCGTGTTTCTGACTGCCTCCTCATGTCTTCATTGGTGCCATACACCCCACGCTACTTGTTCCTTTTCCCCTTCATGCATGCCACCCATCTCCACCTAACATGGAGTCACAGGCAACCCATATTCCACCTACATCCCTGACTCTCTGAGAATCGACCCAAAAACCCGGGTCCAATCCGAGGCAAGCTGCCGCCAAACATCAGTGCCATTGGGTTTCCCGCAGCTGGGAGTTGTGCCCAATCAAAGTGCTCTTTTCAGTGCTGTGTCTGTGCTCCTTACCTGCCGCCTCATGGGCTGCTTTTTGTCAGCTTCTTAAGGTATTCCTGCCACTTGAAGAGTTTGTACCCCCGAGGTTCAGACCCAGAGCTTCTTGCACTGAGATAGTGATGAGAAAAAATAGCCACTGGGAACGTTTCCTGATTGTTGATGCATAAAAAAGGGGTTGATGTAAAGTCTAGAAGAAAAGAAAACAGAAAAACACTGTTGGGGTTGCTGATAAAAGATTGTCGTCCTGTACCTGTAATGGAGTCTTGCACACATCATCTGGTAATCGCTCATTCAATCAATCAATCAACATTTATTTATATAGCACATATTCATACAAAAAATGTAGCTTAAAGTGCTTTACAAAATTAATAGAAAAATAGAAGACACAATAAAAAATAAACATTTATTGCAGAGATAGCGTAGATTGTCTTTACAAATATTTAGATAAACCACATCCTTATATAAATCGCACACTTCTCTCATTTACTGTGAAAAACCCATGGGTTAAATTTGAGAAAAAAATCATAATCACAACTCAAATTGTGGGCTTATGAGTCCATGAGGACAGCCTTCCAAAATGATAACAGACCTGGGAGAAGGCGAGTGTGGAGGATCACTGCAGAAAATGAAAAAGTCGATCCTATGAGATTCTTTCAGTGTTTTATCTGTAAGAGAATCTCAAGGAGGGGTTGCTTTGGAATAGTAAGGTAAAAATAAAAAGTATAGAAAAGAAAATGACAGATGCTGTTTCATTCGTATTTTTCTGGAGTTTTTTTTTTTTTTATTAGTAATTTTATTACAATCCATACAAAGCAATCAAGATTTTACAAAAAGAAAAATTGAGTTAAGAACAGATCGATCCCCAACCCTGAGAGAGAGAGCAAGCCAAATAACGTTAAATTTAAGGCTGGTAAACATACCTAATTTTAAAAAAAAAATTCTCTGTGCTTTGTGAACTTATTTTAAAATATTACTGATCAGATCCTGCCATGTTTTGAAAAGGTCTGTACAGATCCTCTAACTGAGTATTTGATTTTTTCCAATATAATAATATAACACCAGTTTCCACTGACTTAAAGAGGAGAGTTTGTGTTCTTCCAGTTTATCAGAATAAGTCTGCGTACAACAGTAGTGAATGCAGTCCCAGTTTGTTTGTCTTTCTCCACTTTGAGCCTCTGAAACCCCCAAACACAGCTGTTAATGGGTTAGGAGGGATTGTGAGTCCAAGGCTGTCTGAAAGGTAATTCAAAATTTTGGTCCAGAATAATGTTAATTTGGTACAGGCCCAGAACATGTGACCCAGTGAGGCTGGGACTTGGTTGCAACATTCGCAGGTTGGATCATCACAGTCCTGGAAACATTTTGAGAGTTTGACGAGACAGATGTGCCTATATATAATTTGAGTTGTATAATTGCATGCTTTGGCATATGGACTTGAGTGAATTCTCTGCATTGCTACTTTCCACTCCTTTTCTGATATATTAATTGAGAGATCTTTTTCCCAGTGTCCTCTTGGATCTTTGAAAGGAAGGGATTGTACAAGGATTTTATATATTGTAGAGATGGAGTCTAACTCATTGAAATTGAGCAATAATTTTTCCAGCATGGTTGAGGGTGCAAGATGAGGAAAATCTGGAAGGTTCTGTTTAACAAAGTTCCTGATTTGAAGATAGTGAAAGAATTGTGTAGCTGGAATGTTAAATTTGGAATGTAATTGTTCATAGGATGCAAAGACATTGTCTATATAAAGATCTCTAAGCAAGTGAATTCCAAATTTTTTCCAGATATTAAAAACTGCACATGTTTGTGAAGGTTGAAAGAGGTGGTTCTCTTGCAGAGGTGCCACAGATAGAAGCTTCTCCGTCTTAAAATGCTTTCTACATTGGTTCATATTCTGAGTGAGTGAAGCACAATTGGGTTATTAGTGTATTGCTGATAACGTGTGTTTATTGGAGCGCAGAGCAAGGAATACAAAAAGTACTGCAGGATTTGACTTCTATTGCGTCCAAGCCTGTGTATGTTCTTCTATTTGTGTCCAGGTTCTTATCGCCTGTATATTTGCTGCCCAGTAATAAAACTGGAAGTAAGGTAGAGCCATGCCACCTTCTGCCTTTTGTCTTTGTAGGGTTGCTCTTTTGATGCGTGGATGTTTTGAGTTCCAAATAAATGAGGTTATTGTTGAACCTAATTGCCTAAAGAATGATTTATTAATGTATATTGAGATGTTTTGAAATAAAAAAGGGAGCTTAGGAAGAATATTCATCTTAACAGTGTTAATTCTTCCAACTAGTGTGAGATGAAGGGTTGACCATCTATGCAAGTCTTGTTTAATTTTTTCCATGCAGACACGTAAATTTTGTTGATAAAGAGCTTTATGTTTACTTGTGATGTTTACCCGAGGAAAACTGTTTTTGCAATGAAAAAAGGTAGGGTGTCTAATCTAATATTATATGCTTGAGAATTCACTGGAAAGAGTACACTTTTATTCAGTTTAAATTCTGAGCCCAGAGTCTTTTGAAATTCTGTGAGTGCTGCTAAGACTGCAGGCACAGAATTTTCTGGGTCCAATAACAGTCCTATCATCTTATAAATGAGATTTTCTGTTCCAGTCCTTCTGATAATCCCTTTATCTGTCAGTTTTGACAATGTTTGCCAGTGGTTCAATGGCATCACAAACAGCAGGGTGACAGGGCATCCTTTCTAGTGCCACGCTCTAGTTTAAAGAGTTGAGCAAATGTTATTGATGCAAACTGAAGCTTCTGGGTTAGTAATACAGTAATTTAATCCATGCAAAATGTTCGGCCAAAACCCCAAACTTCTCCAATGTAGTAAAAAGGTATTTCCATTCAATCATGTCGAATGCTTTTCTGCATCCAATGATAATAATATTTCTGGGGTGTTTGGTTTAGTTGGTGAGTATATTACATTAAACAGGCGTTCAAGATTTGAAGATAAGTGTCGGCCTCAATAAATCCAGTTTGGTCTTGTGATATTACCGAGGGAGCACTTTCTCCCATCCTTCTGCAGATTTTAGAGAGTATTTTAACGCCCTTTTTTCAGAAGTGAAATTGGTCTGTATGATGGTATTGTAATAAGTCCTTATTTTGTTTTGGAAAGACAGTGATTAGTGCTTGCAAAAAGGGTTTTCAGGAGAGATTGGTTTTCTCTGGCTTCTGTAAATGTTTAATAGGAGGGGAGCTAGCTGGTGAGAATTTCTTGTAAAACTCTGCAGGGTAGCCATCAAGGGGTTTCTTTTCCGCCTTTCTGGAGTTTTGACCTGAAAAGAGCTTTAAATACAACTGAGGAATACTCATGAATTAAATTAAGATTTGACTTTGTGACCCTGAACCCACTAAGCAAAGGTTGGAAAAAGGATGGATGAATAAATTAATTGAAATGACAGTGCGGACATACTGTGACAGTTTAAATGATTGGGGTTCAGTTAATAACAGAGACAAAGGGGGCATTTTTCTAGGGTGCTAACGAGTTGAAGGTACTGAGGTAGTGCCCAGCTGACATAAGGATGTAAGTCTATGTGCAATATCTGCTGTGACGAGTCCATTCACTTTGAGCTCCAACTCATAGGATATTTTCAAGTTCAGACCTCCATTGTGTATTCAAAGCTAACATTTCTGCTTGCACCAAATTTTAAATAAGGCGATCATTTTTTTAAAAAAACCTCGTATGGATCAGGGTCTTCATGTGTAAAATGTGCTTTTGTTCCAAAAAAGTAGCAAAAGCCAGGATTTTTAAAAAATTAACTTGCCTTGAAATTTGGCTTGACATTACGTGAATGTTAAACATATGTTAGTCTAATGCAGACTTTGGTGTTGGCATTTTAGCTACTCCCAAACAGCAGGACAATGAAGTGAAAGAAAATCTCGCTTTCACTGAGTGTCACTTGGGAACACTCCTGTTCTGTGTACCTCCACACCTCAGATTTTTTGTAATATTTTTTCATATTTAATTCTATTTATCTGTTTATGTTTTGTGTTGCCCTTTTATGCAGCATCAATTTTATTGTTTTGTATTTTTATGTTTATCGTTTTTTGTGTCACTGCTACTAAGGCCGGAGTTATACTTCAGCGGTGGAGGGCGCAGCGACGCTCCTGCTACTGAAGCGCTGTAGTGTTCATCTGGCGCTGTACTTTCAAAAAATCTGGAGGAATCCACCAGGTGGCAGTGCGGATATTATCACGGTAGAACATGTTCGGCTTCGGTTGTGAATTGCGACCACCTATTAAATTCTGATGACATTTACCGCAATATCTCTGAAAATTATGTTTATTAATTAAATTCATCAATCCAGTCCATTCCAGCAAGTCCATTCCAGCAAGCATTGGGCAAAAGTGAAAAAACAACCCCTTTGACGAGGCCCTCAGCTCATCGCAAGGTGAATACAAGCACACACATACACGCGCTATTTTAGCAGCACCAAATCCCCAAATCTGCATATCTTTGGAAGGAAACCGGAGCACAGTGTGAATACAAGCAGGGAATACAGCAACATAACTCCTGCGAGAAGCAGTGTATCGCTTCCCCACCGGAACACCCTAATGTTTTGTAATTATTAACAGTATTCATTATTTAAATTTAATTATATGTAAAATGTAACATACTTTAATGCATTTCATCATGAAAGTGAGTAGTTATAGCAGGGGACATACTGTCAAAATCGCAATTAGAGCTGTCAATCATAATGATAAATGACTTTTATGCCCCGCCCCCTCTAACGTCACACCGGAAGTGCCGCCACGCTGACGCAAGACCGAAGTCCCCCCACCTCCTGATGACATCACCCGAATTCCCCCTCCACGGACCTCTCCCGCCTTTGGCGCCACCCCGGCCGGAATTGGTCCAGGGCTTCCAGTCCCTCCCGACTGCTCCCTGAACCCCTGGCCCTGATTGGTTTAATAAACCGTCAGGGTCCGGGTGATGGATGTCTGCCCGCAGGTTGAACCCGGGTGCACCTGCCGGGGGAAATAAACCGTCAACGGACCGGTGATGGATGTCGACCCTGTTGAACCCCGCCAGCCCCTCCCCGAAAGACATGCCAGGCGTGTTTCAGCCTTTTACCCCAACAAGCTCGGACATGCCCGGGCAATTGTGAACAGCTCAGAAAAGCCGCTGCCTCGCCCGCTCTTTCTGGCACAAGCCCGACAGGCCTCTGTCCTGACCGCTCAGATCAGCCCAAGTCGCCCCAACACCGCCCCAGGATGTTCCTGTACCCTGAAGGCCCGGACTGCCTCGCCCTGGCCCAACCTGACGGATCGCCTCAGACCTCCCGTCCCCGAAATTTACCGGATGTTCTGAAAGGCCCATATAAAAGCACATTTTGTTCTCATCTTGGCTTCCCAAAAACCTGCATTTTCAGCTCACACACACACAGATAATAACTGTCAGATCAAAGACACGGTCTGAGTCAGCCACATTTAACCATAGGCGCACACACCTTCCGGTCTGCACACACCTCCCAGTCCCCCAACTTCCCTGCACAAAGCCTAAAAAAGCTAAGTATTTTGTTCTATCTAACATTTTAAGATGAGCACCCATTAAAACATTCCATCTTTGCTTCAAACTAATCAGCTGCTTTTTTTCCATCTCACAAGATAACAAATGTGAGATTAAAACATGGCCTGAGTCAGTCAACCGGATCGCACCCTTGTTTGGGCCCCGCGGGTCAGGCCGCACCAGCAGCCGGGTCTCCCCACCACTTCCAGCCACTTTTGAAAGTGCTGATAAAAAGAAAGAAATTTTCTTCGTTCTATCTATATTTTAATAGGAATGCTTTATTTTAAATATCTATCTCATCTTTTGCTTTATCACTTACAGGTCCATCCTTTTCCATCTCACAGAAATTCTCAACCAACATTGAATCAGGTTCCCAGTGACAGACTCTGCGTAAAACATTCTTTGCAATGCGTAGCTTTAGAGACCCTTGGCAGGCTGGGGTCTGTCCCCTCTCTCTCTGACGCAGACACATGAGACAGACCTCTGCAGCATGGAGCGTCGCCCAAAATAGTTGTGTGCTGAGCACCCATTCCGGGGTGAGCCCTCGGAATTGCCACGTCAGCAGCTGTCTGTAAACTCCCACCCATAATTAGGGGTCAGACCGCACAGACCCCCTGTGATGGATCTTTAAACTTAGGGATTTTAAAGATTAGCTGAAGTTTGATAGTTCACCCCCAAAAACACACCTGAAAAAATTGCCACCGTTGGCCAGTCATTGGGGCGATAAAAAATTTCCCAGATTTTAACCGGCTTTTTTTCCGGGGCGTAAAAAATGAAAAAGAAACCTCAAAAACCTGTATTTAAGATATTTATGGGTTTTTTCTATTTCCCAGTTTTATTGCGAAAAAGACTTTATATTTTTTCCTAAAAAATGTATTTTATTAATAAGATAATTGAATTTTTTACTTTTTTTAATTTAAAAAAGAAAAAAACAGAAAAGCCCAATTATGTTTTTTTTTTCAGGGGGTCCTGTGAATTTTTCCCCCTTTTAAAATTTTATTTTGTAGACCAAAAAATTTCCAAAAGGGTTCATCCCCCCAACCCTGAAACTTCAGGAAATTGACAGAGCCCATGACAGGCAAAAAGATTTATAGGTCAAATACACGGGTACAAAAAATAAAAAAAAGTAAAACACCCAGACCCCCCCATGACATATCTTTTGTTAAGGATTTTAAAGTTAAAAGTTTGAGATAACGTAGTTCACCCCTTTTAAAAATCACACCTGTTAAATAATACGAATTTCACTTTTAAAAGTTTGAGAGCAAAAAAATTACCCTTTGGCTTAAAATTTTGTAAATATTACTTAATATAATGAAAATTTTTAAACAATTGATCTAAAAAAAACCCCCTTTTCTATTCAAACTCCCCCCAATTTTAAATACGGTATCTTATGACCAAAAAACATCTTTGGGGGAAACAAGCGGGCCCGAGGTTTGGGGGGGGGCTATAGTTCAACGGGCCAATTTCACCTTAGCAAAACGGTTTCCCAGGAGGGGGTAAAAAAAGTTTTAAATAAAATGATTTCCCCCCAGAAAAACCCCAGACCCAGCCTTTTAAAACCCCCAAAGGCCCCCCTCCACAAAAGGGGTCACTCTGCAAGCACCCCAATCGGGGGGGACTCTGTGAGTTGCCAAACAACTGAGCCCCGTTTTGGGCCCCCCCCCCCCGCTGGGTGATCAGAGCCACCGGGTGGTAGTCTTTTTTGGAGGCCCGGGGACTGGGGAAAAGGTCGGGAATCTGATTTTTTTTTTCCAGCCCTTTGGGGTTTTTTTTTTTTGTCCCCCACTAACCTTACTCATTCATGTTAATTTGATTTTTTTTTAATTTTGTCTTTATTTTTTATTCTTTTTCAAAATTTTAGCTACTGTTTTAGAAAAATTTCCATATAAAAAATTTTTTTGTTTTTTCCAGGAATTTTGTTAGGGTTATTTAACACCTAAAAATTTTTTTTCCCTTTTGGGGTCTCCCGCCGTGCCTTTTAAAAGTGTTTTTCCCCGGGCTGGTTTTAAAAAGGGAAAAAGGCCCGGTTGGACGAAGCCCCCTTTAATTAAAATTTTTATTCATTTTTTATGTTTAATATAATGAAGTTATTTTAAAAGTAACCCACACCGCAAGAGACAGTTTCCCACGTGTTTTTTAGGATTGCCGATCAGTGTTTTTGGGTTGGTTAGCTCATTTCTATCCCCCTAGGACCCTTTTTGGGCAAAGGAAAACTCTGTAAATACACTTGTGCTTTTAAAACGGAGATTTAAGAATGCACAGGAGGCGGAGTGGGGTGTGTGGTTTAACATAGTCAGGGGATGTAGTAGCCTTTTGCCCCCCCGGGTTCTAGAACTAAATCATGTTTTAAATCGAGTTTTTAGCTCGGCTAGTGACCTTAAATGGAGCCAACCGCCAGCACGCTTGTATAGCTCACAAATAGCAGAGCTAATTACTCTTTCTTTTTAAACTATGATCAGATATTGGAATTCTTAATGAAACACTAAAGGGGCCCAGTGAACAAAAAATACATGTTCAGTAGCCCAAGTAAAGACCGTGCTTTAACATGAAAATAAAGTATTTTAGAAAAAAAAAGATCTAAAAGCATCTTTAAAAGGGCCTTTAAACTTATAAGAAAACCTTTTTTAAAAAAATTTAACATTTTTCCAAAGCCCCCATGATCTTTGAACATCAGTGCCCCTTTTTGATCACGTCACCAACAAAAGCAAGAACTTAATTTCTGTACTCATTTTAAATGATAATAGCCAGTATTAAGTCCCTAATAGAACTGGACATCAATATTTCTTATTTCTATGTTTCTTTTCCGCCAGTCATTCGATCTGCTAAAACATAAATGTAATATTTTTCTCAAATGCAGTTCTTTTGGCCCTTTAATATGAAAAATCATTTTATTTCTGACACTTTATTTGATATTTTATTATCCATTGGGAATTTATCTTAAATTTATTTATTTTTCGTACGAAAGGGAGTTTGTTCATTTGTTTTGGGGGTAATTATTTTTTTTTTCATATTTTTAATTTTTTTTTTTTTAAATTTAGTCCCCTTTTTTTTTGCTTCCCTAGCGTGGCCCCAGGTTTTTGGGAAAAACCACTGTGTAGGGTTTTTTTTGAAAAACCCTTTTCGTTTTAAAGTTTTGTTGATTCCCCGTTTATTAGCCATCCAGGGTGCCCCATTTTTTTTATAATTTTTTTTTTTAGTCTCTTTTTACTAACATTTTATGATGAAAAAAAACAGTTATCTTGTTCGGGGCTTTAATTTAAAACACTTTTCATCAACGGTTTAAACACTTTGGTACTAGGGTTTTTTGTATAATACAGCTTTTAAAAATTCTGTGAATGTTGGTAAACCTTCCCATTTTGAGTTAGAGACCCTGAAAATAAGAACGTTATAGGGGGTTATAGGAACAGATACACAAAGGGTTGGGGGATTAGGTTTGGACACTTGGGCCAATCAGGATGGAAAATTTTTGTGAATAGTTACATTATATCTATTATATGTTTTAACAAGGTTTTAAAATTTTACAAAACTATGAGGTTTTATTTTTTCTTTTGGTAGTCCAGGTGACATGGGACCCCAGTTTGAAAAACTGGTTTCCTCTGTTGTAAAAAGAAAACCCTTGGTTTAGTAGCATTCAGGGTGAAGGGATGTAAGTTTTTATCCCTTTTTAAAAAGACCCCCCGTCCCCCGCCTGATTGTTAGAAACTGTGACCCTTTTTGATGGATGCTTTTTAGGGTCAGTAAAAGGTACTTGGCAAAAAACCAAGGTCTCGGGTTATGGTCGTTGGAATAGTGAATACATTAAAGAGAATAAAAACACACACCCCCGCCATCTCTTTAAAAAACCCGAGTTGAATTTTTTGAACATCTTTCCTATGATTTTCCCCCTGCAGACTCAGGCCAATCCCCACATATGGCCCATTCAAATAAAGATTAGAGAATCTTTGCAGTTCCATTAAAAATCCATAGCCCCCCGGGAAGTTGGACAGAAGTGAAGCCCCTTTTAGTTGGTCAGAATCATGGGGTTGACCTGGGGTCTTTCCCCAAAAAATATCTTGTTTATCTTTTAGTTTCTCCCTTTGTTCATTTTCAACATGGTGGGTATTTTTCGGGGGCTTCTTGTAAAAAGGTTAAAAAAAAACAGTTTCCGGATCCCTTTTCACCCTTTTCTAATTCTTAAAGCTCATCAGACTAGTTTTTAAAAACAAAACCAATCATTTTGTTTAAAACTAAATTAAATAAACCTGATAAAAGACCCCGGTGCTTGATAATTTTTAACTAATTGATTCTTTTATATTTCCTTTTTTTTTCGATTTAATTTTTTTAATTTGTTTTAAGTTTTATTTTAAAAATGAACTCTTTAAGACACATTCAGGATTTCGATCCATGTAAAAAAACATTATTTATTTGAAATGTTTTATACATCGGGGTTTTTCAAATTGTAATCCCCATTTTCATGTGGTTATTTACTTTTTTTACTAATTTTGGCAAAATGTTTTTATCATTAGTTAATTCTAAACAAAAATTTTTAATGTTCTTCCTGAATCGGGGGAACACAAGCCTGACTTTAGTGCCAGGTAAGACTTCAATAAGCAAGTTAGTCACCTCATACTGAGATGTTAAGTAATGTTTTCCCCAATTTTTGCCATCCGGGAACCCCTAATAATACCATTTAGTTGATAATATACCGCAGAACACGGGTTCGGGTTTAAAAAAGGTTTGAGTTTGATCCGGTTTTAAAGTTTTTTTTAATTTCGGACTTAGATTTGTACATTTAGTTTGTACGTCTTATTTTTTGTGATAACAAGTCAATGTTTCTTTTTGGAATAATAATGTCTATAACCTGCCCTGTTTTGATCCCGCAAATCACAGGTCCTTGGACCCGGTTAAAAAAATTTGCAACCTTGTTGACTCTTGGAATCACTTTAAATTTCCGGCCCTTCACCCTGAATGCTACAAAACCGGGCGCTTTTCACTAACAGAGGGAAAACCGTTTTCAAAACGGGGCCCCATGTCACCTGGGCTACCTAAAAGAAAAATAAAACCTCATAGTTTTTGTAAAAAAAACCTTTGCAAACACATAAATAAAATGATGTAACTATTCACTAAAAAAAATTTTCCATCCCGATTGGCCCAACATGTCCAAAGGCTAATCCTCAGCCCTGTGTGTTTTGTTCCCATAACCCCCTTAAACGTTTTTATTTTAGGGTCTCATAACTGTGTAAAATGGAAGGTTTACCGCATTACAGAATTTTAAAAAATGTATATACAAAGACCCCCGAGTACCAAAGTGTTTTAACCGTTGATGAAAATGCTGATTTAAAGTTAAAAACCTGAAAAGATAACTGTTTTCAATCATCATATAAAATGATTAGTAAGTAAAAGAGACTAAATACAAATTATAAAAAATGGCAAAGACGGCTGAATAAAAAGGAATCTAACAGGGAAAAGCCCCGAGTGTTTAAAATAAAACCCTAAAAGTGGTTTCAAACCTTCGACCCCCGTTTGGGGCGGGAAGAAAAAAGGGGAATAAGATGGAAAAAAAAAAAAAGGTAAAAAAATGAAAATAAATTTAACCCCCAAAAAAAATTGACTTAAACTACCTCTGATACAGAAAAATAAATATAGAATAGTATATGTCGAAAAATTAAGTAGGTATCATAATGTCATGAGATTAAAAAAGTTTATTTATGTATTTATGTTTTCATGATTAAAGGCCAAAGAAAGGGAAATTTTAGAAAAAAAAAATCCATTTGTTTGTAAGAAATCTGAAGCTTGGGGGGAAGAAAAAAACATAGGGTAAAAAAATATCAGATGTCTCCAGCCCTTTTTGGACTTTATACGGGTATTATCATTTAAAATGGTGAAATTGTTCTGTGCTTGTTGGGGGACGGATCAAAAGGCATGATGCTTCCCAAAAATCAATCAGGGAAAACTGTTGGAAAATGGGGAGCCCTTTTTTAAACTAGGATTTTTTTTTAATGTTTAAATCGACCTTTTCAAAGATGCTTTTTGATGCTTTATTTTCAAAGATACTTTATTTTCATGTTAAACAACCGGGTATTTTTTTTGGTACGAACATGTATTTTTGTTCACTAGCTTTAGGTTTCATTAAAAATTCCCCCCAAAATCTGATCGTTTAAAAAGAAAGAGTATACTCTGCTTTTTTGAGCTAAACCGTGGGGGGGTTGGGGCCCCATTTAGGGTCCAGCTAAAATGCTGATTTAAAAAAAATGATTTTTGTTCTATGAACGAGGGGAAAAAATGCCCACCCCTGACTATAGTTAAACTTTACACCTCACTACACCTCCTGTGCATTCTTATAAATCCTGAAAAGCCCAAATGTATTTACAATTTTCCCCGCCCAAAACCCCCCAGGGGGGATAGAAATGAGCTAACCCTAACCAAAATCACGCAGCAAATCCCAAAAAACCGGGGAAACTGTCTCTTTTTTGGGGGTTACTTTTTAAAAAAACTTATATATTATAACAAAATGAATAACCAAAAATGTTATATAGTGTAAGGGCGGGGGGTTTCGGGGTCTTCCCTGTACAGGACCTTTTTGTTTGTTGGGGCAAGCCCCCTTAAACCTGAGGCCATGGAAGGGAAAAGAACTTTTGGCAGAAGGGTTAAAAAAAAACAAGGTGTTTGTGCACGAGACTGTCCATGTCTTTAAAAGGGGATAAATCAAAAAAGGGTTTGTCTTTTCATAATCCCCAAAAATTCCCCGAGACTAGCAGCCGGGGTTCCCGGGGTCCCCGGGGGGGGTGTCAAAAGGGGGTCAGTTGTTTGCATGCAACCGAGAGTCCTTCCCCATTGGGTGTTGAGACCTACTTTTCTTTTTGTGTGAGAGAGAGGAGGGGGGGCTGGGGTCGCAAAACTGACTGGGTCTCCACTTGTGTTCTCAAATAGCCATTTCCGTTTTTTCCGAGAGTCCGCCCGGGAAACCTGTTTACAAGGGGTTCCCGGGGTTGGACATCACCCTCCCCCGGCCCTAGGGCTTTTCTCCCAAAATGTTTTCCCGGCGCCCAAAAACCCCAAAAGGGGAAGTAAAGGGGTTTTTAACGTTTTTTTACCAAAAGGGGGTTTTAAAAAAAATTTTCAGCCCGTAATTTTTGGCTCCAAACGGGAAAAAGCCTGCATAATTTTAAATGGGGATTTGGCTAAAGATTTCTCGCCCAAATGTTTTTTAAAACCTTAACTTTTAAAAGATCCCTCCATCATGGGGGAGGTTTCTTGTTGGATTTTTTTTTATTTTATGACACTGTGTATTTGACCATAATCTTCTTTTGTCATGGAGCTCTGTCTAATTCCCAAAATTGGTTGGGAAATAGAAATATTTTGGGAAAAATATGTTTTAAGGTCTACAATAAAAGGGATAAAGGGCAAAAGTTCACCCTAGGGCCCTACCATGACAAAACAAAAAACATTTGGCTTTTTTTGTTTTAACTTTTTTAATTAAAAAAAGTAAAAATTTCTAATTATCATCTGGTTTGAAATATTTTTAGTTTTTGATAACGAAAATATCAAAATTTTGTGCTTTTTCATGCCGAAAAAACTGGGATAAGGTGAAAACCTCTTTTTTTAAAAATCCGTGAAATCAAAATATTTAGAGAGGTTTCTTTTTCTGATTTTTGAAGACCCCCAAAAAACCCAAGGGTTTTCCCCGTATATATGTGAACATTTTATTCACCCCAATCAGCCCAGGCTAGACGCCCCCCGGGGTTAAAAAAAGGGAAATTGGCATATTATTTAATAGGTGTGATTTTAAAGGGTGAACACGATTTTCAAACTTTTAAGTTCTTTAAAAATCCGTTTAAAAGTCCATCCCCAAAAGGGTTGGCCCCCCGCCCCCGAAAAATGGGGGGGAGGATTTTCCACAGCTGCTGACAAGTGGGGGCCCAGGGGTCACCCCAGGGAAGGGTGCTCAAAGCACACAACTTCAAGGGGTCGCGCCCCGCCGCAGCAGGGTTTTCTCACTGGTCTGGGGCCCGGGAGAGAGAGAGACACAGCACACAGGCCCCTTGCAAGGGGGGCTCTAAAAGCCGGGCTCTTATTTTAAGAATGTTTTACTGCAGAGTCTGTCAGAAACCTGATTCAATGTTGGTTGAGGAATTTCTTGGATGGAAAAGGAAGGGGCCCGTAAGTGAAAAAAACAAAGATGAGATAGATATTTTAATGGGGGTTATTTAAAATCATAGATGAACAAAAAAATGCCGCTTTTTTACAGCATTTCGAAGTGGCTGGGAAGGGTGGGGAGACCGGGGCCTTGCAGCCTGGGTGGCCCAGAAACAGGGGGCGACCCGCTGACTGACTCAGACCGTTTTAATCTCACAATTTGTTATCTTTTGTGAGATAAAAAAAACTTGACAGTTTGGAAAAATAATGTTTTTAAAGGGGTTTTCATCTTAAAATCGTAGATAGAACAAAAATTTGCTTTTTGGCTTTGCGGGAAATGTGGGGACTGGGGGTGTGGGGGGGCTAAGTGTGGTGCCCTTTTGGGTTAAAACCCCAGACCTTCTTTGATCTGACAGTTTGTTATCTTTTGTGTGTGAGTGGGAAAAAGGGGTTTTGAAGCCAAGATGAGAAAAAATGCTTGGCTTTTTTTATGGCCTTTTCGAACTGGCCGGGAAAAGGGACGGGGGGTTGGTGCCCCCGCCCGGTGCTGCCCCGGCCTAGAGGCAGGGAGTCCGAGGCCCAGGGGTTTTCCGCACCCCGGGGCCCCCAGGTGGGTAAAAATTTCCCCCCCTGTTTTCGGGGGGGGGGCGGGGGGTTAAACAGGTCCATATCCCCGGGGCCGTGGGGATTTCCCCGCAAACCGGTTCAACCAGCGGTCAGGCCCCCGTCAAAGGGACCCGCTTTTTGCCTCCCAGGGGGGGTTCGGGCGTCGGGGGGACTGGGCCCGGACCAACCGACCCCGGGGGCGCCAAGGGGGCGGAGATGGGCCACGGGAGGGGGGGTGAATTCCGTGACGCATGGGGAGGCAGGGCGGGACCCCCGGGTGACGCCGGGGGGGCGGGGCTTAAAGTCATTAATCTTATGATTGAACTCTAATTGGTTTTGACGTATGCCCCCTGCTATAATACTAAAGTGGTATAAGTATAAAACAAGGATTCTAAATGTGCAGAGAGTTGGAATGTCAGACATTTAATTTGTTCTGTGTGGTGATCTATTGCTGTTGCCTTAGGAAGAGTTGTGTGATTAAAACTGGGATGCTTTACGCCTGCATTAATGATAAAGTAAACTCAAGTTAAAGTGAATTTCGAAAAAGCCAAAATTTTATTTAACCCAAAAATATCGCCACCTGTCCTTTTTTTTTTTCCAGTGGCCATTTTTTCCCCATTTTGTTCACCAGCATTCACCCCGGGGATCTGCATAGAGGCTTTCGTCACATGTAGATATGGAACTTGCGCCCGTCTTTTTTAGCACACCCTCCCATTTTTTCGGTACTCCCGCCCGCCTCGCAATTTCTGAGGACCTGCCGAAAGGGGAACAAACGCTGGGAACGCATAGCGTTTGGCGTAAGTATAAATTATCCAAGAAAAATTTGTAACCGTTTACGGGATTGGCCTATAAGGTGAGTTGTGCGATCGCCCCTTGTTCAGGACTTTTCTCCATAAATTCTATGCTGATTTTTTGGTGTTGGCATTTTAGTGATTCCAAATGGCAGGAAAATGAAGTGAACAGAAAATCTCATTTTTTGCACATTTCAGTGATGTGTCAGTCACATTCTAACGTTCTTGAACTAATTCTCACACATGTTCTCTCAATCCAACTGTGTTTGACATTAGCAAAACGCCAATGCAACAATTTTGAAATTTTCCCCTAATGTGTAGCCTATTTATTTTGTCCCCAAAATAGTGGCAATGGCAGTGTTATTAATTGCCCAATACACACAACTTTTACCCAAAGGGTTACCCCCCCCTTGTTTGGTTTATCCAGGCCCCCTCACAACATTAGTCAGACAATTTAGCATCACATATAAGTTGTATATTAATTGAATTAAAGTGCTTTCATTTTGTGATGGTGACTTTATTGCAACATGTGTGCAGATTTATTGTGGATTAATTACAATAATCGCCCATTTTTTGATCCAGCTTGCTCACCCTGACTGTAACAAAATCGGAAACGGCTAATATCTTAATCCCCGGGGCTTAAAGGGGCTGTTATGCCTTTCCCTGGTATTTACTGCATTTTCAGCAGATAGTGATCCACTGGAATTGGATCTGCCCCCTTCATGTATTTAAGGAAGCGGCCACCAAGTGAGACCCCAACTAATATATCATCAAATGCACCAAAGATAAAAGAAGCAGACAAAAAAACAGGACTACTGGCAGTTATTTGGATTCAACCGATTTATACCAACCCAAAAGATGGATAGTATGGCAAATCGGGGAGCTAGAGGTTCTGATTGGTTCATGCCAGTTCATGGTAAAGTGCCCATGATGAGATACACTGTGGAAATTAAAACGAATCATTCGGGGTTTTGGGGATTTCTGTGTGATGGCCCTTTTGGCATGCAGGCTTCAATTCAACACAAAACTAAAAAGCTCTAGTCTTTTGATAATAAAAAAAGTATTATGACCCGAAAATCCCACCCCCAAAACTCACTCCTTGCATCACATTTCTGAAAAAAGAAAAAAAAAGGTGTCCCTTGTGAGGGGTGCAGTGGACAACAGCAGGGAAATGAACTGCCTCTGCCCCCCGAGGGCCATGATGAGCAGGTGGAACCCCACCCTGTCCTTCAGGAACAACACAATGGAAGTTCAAAGATATTTTGATGTTCTCGTTGAATGTCATGAGATTTTTTTTAGTGCAACATTAAATTTTTACCACTGTGCCAAATTTTTTTTGTGTTTTCCCCCCTCAGCTGCGTCACCTTTTCTAATTTTAATTTTATTTCATATTTGTGACTCACATGGACAGGCCAAAAAAGGTGGTTTCTGCCATTTCCTTTTCATTCAGTAACATAGCCGTCTACTTTCCCCCTGAAGTTTCAGTTTCTGTGTTCCCCCGTTTTGTAGTGAAGGATTTTGGGGAACATGATCAAAATAATCTAGGATCAGATCAGAATATTAAAAAAAGGCGTTAATGGTGATGGTGACAAGCAGAGGTTTTGTTGATTTAAATTTTTAAAAAGGGAACTTAGTGGGGCACGGGTGTACATCCATTTTTAAAAAAAAAACGAATATTTTTTTTTGCCTTTTGCTTTTTTTGTTTTCAAAAAAGACATTTAAATGGAATCTAAGCAAGACTTTAAAATGAGGGTCCGGGCCCTTGGACAGCCAGGCTTGGGGGTGCCATGTCTCAGAGCCTACTGACATTCCAGCCGGGAGCCATAAAACCAAAACCCTTTCCCAGGGGGATGTCAAGCTGTTTCTATAGGCCTGGTTTGGGGTTTGCTGACATGAGGGCCAGAGGCTGGCAAGTGGGCCCCGGGTTAATCAATAAACGGATTTGTCAATGTCAGTAATTAATGAGCATTTGAAAAATGTCCAGTTTTTAATTTTTTCATTCTCCATAGATGGGAGTTCCCAGGGTCATTAAACTTATACCAAGGAAACTAATGCACAAAAGTACAACTTATTGATAATAACACAAAACTATAGAAATAATTATTATATATCAAGATAAAGCCAGCATGTAAACCGAGTAGACAGAAGAAACATAAAACAGAGATTCAGCTGTTTTCATTTTGGGCGAGGCCCGGGAGTTTTTTTTCGGGCCCTTTTGTTCCAAATTTTTCAACCTCAACAACAACTAAATCAGTTGTACTGCAATTTGGGGGTGAGACAAGGCCACAAGAGGCCGGATCAGGCTCCTTTGTCTCCTAATTTTTAAAAGCTTGAATATCTCAACTTTTCCCTGATGCCTTAGTCAGGGGAGCTTACAGGACAATCCAGCATGAAGAAGCGTTTTTGCTCTTCATTTAGTTTTCTAATTTATTTTAACGAAAAGTAGTTTTATAAGAAAAGCTCTAACAACGAGGGTGCATAAATTTTGTCTGAATTTTTTTTCCCCAGTAATTACCCATCCTCTTCAAAAAGTGTAGATAGCCTAGAACAAGATGAGCAACATAAAACTAAATTTCTCCTGGCCCCCAGCCCGTTTGTATACAATTTAAATTACAATGTTAGTTTACATTTTCATTTAAAAGTTCAAAAAACTGAGTTTTAAAAAAAAAACACGTTAATATGTTTTTCAATCAGTAACAAAGTAACAAATGAAGTAGAAAGTCTTTTTCTTGTTGTTGCTCTTGTATAAATAGTTTAAATGTACAACCAGATTCACGTTTTGAAATGTAAACATTTGGATTGGAAGTTTTCATTTTATTAAAACCCGGTGCGCAGCCCGCACGATTCTATGCATTTTTGTGAGCAGCTCCTGGTTAAAAAAATAGTTACACTTTACAAAGTTATCTTTGTTTTATGTTTTCTTACCTGGACTGCTTCCCATGGGGGCAAGAGGGACAAAGATGTGTTTCATGAGTGTCCAACCAAGTCCAATGCACGCTACCGCCTCCCTCTTTAGTTAAAAATTATGTTTACAAAATGGGGCCCCGGGTCTAGCCAGGTCAAGTAGGGAAACACAGCAACAGACCACCGAAACCCCCTCCTTTCAGAGTGTAGACCCCCGTTTTCGCTCCATCACGTCCACTAAACCACAAAACTGATAAAATATGGAAATATGAGCTTTTTGTACAATGGCTACATAAAAAGAAGAATATAGTGAGTAGCAAATGACAGACTTTGTAGTTGTCACTGTGTTGTTCTTTGTTTATATCAGGCAATGCTTGTCAGATGTTGGGCCCCTGAGAAGGCAAAAATTTTTTTGACTTAAAAGTATGATTGGAAGCTGTTGAAAACGCCTCTTGCGGTTCCCTTTAAAAAAGGTGACCCCCGTCCCTTTTTTATTAATTTTTACTGACGGTCTTGTTTTTTTTGTGCGTGTTTTGGGCCCGGAAGGTAAATAAAAAAAATGGTAAACGGGAATTTCATTTTGGTTGTGAAAAGCCAGTGAGTGAAAATCACCATGGCCCTCCAATCTTCCAGCCTCACCCTGGAGTTGTTGAGATGTTTAATCAAATGGAAAAGATTTCAATATTTTTTGTATTTACATCAGTAGCTTTTTTCGTCATATTATGGATGGGTTCGATTCTGGTTTAGGACAATGCATGGCTAAAGTGGCTTCTAACTTGTCCCTGAAGTCATGTGAAGAACATTGTGATGTCATTTAAGTTTAGAAAGATTTTTTTTAGCTAATTAAAATAGCTGTAGTTCTGATTATGATCTATTCATAACGAGGAAATATTGAAAAGTGATTAAAATGATATGTTTTGGTGATTATTTTTTTGCCCCGGGAGTAAAAAAGAAGACAGTGACCCAAAGGGAGTAGCTGCCCAAAAACCCTAAAAAATGGGGCGTTTTTTCCAAAAAGGGGGTAAACAGGCCTGTCATTACATTAAAATTACCCGGGGGAAACAGTGATTCACACCTGGTATTACCCCTTTATAAAATTTTTTGCAGGGGGAAAAAAAGAAAACTTTTTTAACCTTTCCTGAATGGAATTCTACAGTTGAAAAAAAAGTAGCTTTAGTGTAACCATTTGGGAAAAAACCCAAGGAAGGGAAAGGCATTACATTCAAAGATGAAATTTAGTGGGAACCACATTCAAGCATTTTTAAACGGATCCTAGTGCAGGGATGATGTAAAATACTTTGTTGATTTTGGTTTTGGGGTTCAAAGGAAGGGTTTTTCGACTTTGTCTTTTTATCCTTTGTTCCCCCCCCGGTGTATTTCCCTTCAACAGTTCACTTTGAGTGTAAGACCTTGTCAGTCCTTGTCATTTTTTTAATGGGAAAATCAGAATGTTTTTTCCCACAAGATTTTTAGATGCTCAGTTTTACCTCCTAAATAAGTTTTTTCCCCCGCTCTCTCATTGAATGCCATGGAGGGTGTATTTTTGAAAGTTGGGATCATCTGAAACCCCCCTGTTTGAGAGATCTGAAGTGTCCACCCAAAGAAACTGCAGAGAGGGGGCCTTGTTTTCAATGAAAATTAGCTTCAGCGAGGGGAAAACAAAGTCCCCCTCCATTTCCCAGGTCCATTCTGCTTATAGGTTTTTGGCTTTACAGGTAAGGAAGAGTTCCGGTAGTTACAAAGATGGATGCCCTTTTTAGGTGTTTTAGTATGGCAGTAATTCAGTTTTATATTTGACCAACACATCGGATCAAACTCGAAAAATTTTTTAACAATTTTTGGGCCCAAACAGGGTCCCGGGGCCCTTTGTTTTTTAAAGTGCCCTTTCTAAACGCTGGGGACAGGTTGGTTTCTGCACTCTGTAAAACAATTTTTTAGAAATCGGCCACTGAAGCCCAGGACAGGTCATGCCAACTTTATAAATACAATCTGGGGAGAGAGGGGGTGAAGAGAAATAACCATAGAAAAGAGAGGGAGATAGAGATGGGAAAATAAAGGGGGTCCGGGTTCACATTGAAGGGGCAAAGCTTCAAGCCACCACATCAGGCAGGACACCAGATTAGCCCAGAAAATGAGGGTTTTTTGTTTTTTTTAGGTGGTTTTGTTCTCCTTTTTTCTCCTTACCTGTAGTTTATTTTTCTGACAGCAGGCTTTTTTTATATCTTCCCCCTGGTGTTGTTTCTGAGGGGGCTGCTTTGAGGTCATGGTTTTCCCAAATGTATAAACCTTTAATATTTATTTTTTGATTTCCTGTAATTAAGCATCATTTGAAGAACACGGGTTGTTTTTTACCACGAAACTACTGACATGTGGAAAACATAGAGTGTAGTGAAAATGTCACTTTAACCCTTTTTAACCCTGATTGATATTTATTATTTTGGGTGTTTGGGAATAGGCTATAATGTAAAAGTGGCCTGTTCAAAACCAAAACTTTGGCTATGTGCTGATGTCGATGATCGGGTAGTTTTAAAAAAAAAACGCCCCCCCACTAGATTAAGACCAAAGTGCAAACTTGTAGTCACAGAGGACGGCTGTTTAAAAAATGACCCAAAAAACGGAGTTTTTCTTCATTTCAGCAGACACTGGTGGATATTAAAATGGAGTTTTAGTTTCTTTGTCTCTTTTTTTTGTAGTTTTCAAACAACAATCAACGATGAAACCACCAAATACTTTATCCTCTCAAAGGGATTCCTCCACGCCCTTGAAAGGGTGCCCCCCTTTGATTATTTTTATTGGTGGCTTTTTTTAATTTGGAACTTTTTCCTCTTTTTCAGCCGAGCACAAAAATACGGATGCTGGGAAAAAAAATTTCCGACACTCTAATGGAAAACCAATCTGAAAGGAGAAAAATCTTTAATGTTTTCTTTTACTGACTTGCATAACAAAAACCCTAAAGTCCAAATGGAGAATCACAAAAGAAAGTAAAAATTTTTTGTGATTTTGGTTCTTCTGGTGTGCAGTCATCGGTGTCTCTCTCGTCAGCTTTCCTTTTTTTGAATGAAGGAGTATAAGTAATCCTCCCCTTTTGCTTTTACTTTCGCTTCACCTATCGCGGATTTTAAAAAGGGATATCAAATATATATCACTTTTTCCCGGGATTTCTGTGGCTGGGTCTTTTAATTTACGGTACACGCCTTCGTTTTTTTGCCCCGTTGATTTCAAAAAGGGCCATTTGGGGTGGCAAACTACCCAACGAATTTTTACATTTTAACAAAACTCTTCAATGCTATAAAATATCTTCCCCTGGTTGATTGTTTGCTTGTCTCTGCCTCTCTCCCCCTCTCTGACATTCTCTGGCCGCGGGGGCTGTGAGCAGAGGGGTTTCACGAGGCTGTTTGCTTGATACTAACACCCTTTAAAAAAACCCCGGGAAACTTAAAAGCAAAGTTTTATTTTTGATTGTTTGCTTTTCTTTGCGTTTTTTTTTAAATTTTCTGTCCCGAAGAGAAAAAGAATTTTTTGTTCTTTTAATTTTGAAAAGAACGCATCTCTGTCTTGTAATGGAGCACAGTTTAAACTTTTTACTGGGGGTTTTTTCATGTCTAGAGGCTCTAATAATGTTAACAGTGTGGGGGAGTTTATAAGGGGGAAAAAAAAATAACTACAAACATGGTTTCTACTTTGCGGTTTTATCTATCGGGGGTTTTGGAACAAACCCCCACGGGGGATTTTTGTACCTGTTTTTTCTAATTTGTGTAATGATTAGTTAAAAGCCCCAGAGGTGAGAAAAGAATTAAACGATTCTGCGCCCCTGCAGGTGCCGGCCTGCCTGATGGGGGCCTTCACCCTTTCCCTTCTTCCCCCCACCGCCCTGACTTCACCTCAGTGATCCATGTCTAAATTGCGTTTTTCTGAGGCCTCTGGGGTTAAAAAGGGGGTAAAGTGGTCTTTGGCAAAAAGTGCAGGAGAGCTCATGTTCTGACAAAAAGCAGAGCTTAAAGGAATCGGGGGGAAAGAGATTTTTTAAAACCCCCACCTTAAAACCCCCGTGGATTGTTATTTGTCAAGGCAGACACAATCTGTTATCTTAATGACATCTTTCAGTAAATTTACACATGGATTTGTTTTAAAAACGCTGCTTTTCAGTTAAAAATTTTATATCAGACAACACATCTCAAGTTAAAATGATCAAAAAAAAACAGGAATGGCCTTTTATTGTGAATAATGCCATCTGGGCCTTCACGCAAAACATACAGGTTGCTCTAAAAAAAAATGTTTTTGGGAATGATAAGTTCTTATTTCCAGACAGCCAGATTTATGATCAGCGTAATCCCATTAGATCTGTTTTGGGTTTTTTGGAAGGAAATTTTTAAGGACTACAGGGTAAACCCTAAATTACTGTTAATTTTAAATAATTTGTCAACCTAAAAGACCCTTTTTGCCCTCCATATCCCATTGGGGAAGAAATTTACATATTATTTATTTCCTGCAATTGTTAAACATTCATTTTTTTTTTTTTTTAAAGAGCTTTTTTAAAATTTGAGGAATTTATGAATGTCATTTCAAATAAGTCTTCTGTGTCCCGCCAATTTTTCTGCTAAAAATCTAATTGTTCTAATCATCATGAAGATGTAAAAGGCTTCCAGTCTGAAAGGAGGTTTTACAAGTCACCAGTCCGGCCCCCCCTGTTAGCTGTTTTTTTCAAATGGCTGGGGGTTTGTCCTGAATTCAGACCTTTTCCCCCTTTCTCACTTTCTCATTTGACTCTACAATAATCAAAATCAAACCCTGCCATCTTTTGGAAGGACCCCGCTATGAGATCTGATGACTGAAGAAGCTGTTTTGGGGTGCAAAATAGAGTTTTTTACAGTTTGTTAAATAAGACTAGTACAATTTAAATTTGTGTGAAAGAAAGAAAAGGCTTAAGATTCGCTTGTAATTAAATAAAATAAAAACGGGGAAAGTTCATAAGGGAGGAATCCCCTTTAAAAAGTAAGAAAGGGGATAAATGGGGGCGGTTTTGGGAGAAAAGGTCAGCTGTAAAAAAAATCTTAAGAAGTCTTATAGTAAGTGATTAGGGCACGCATTCATAGAAATGTGTGAAATGACCAGAGTGTTCAAGAGCCAAAGCAATACAGATCTTGACAGGTTTTGGGTGCCTGATTTCAACAGACTCAAATCAGCTGGTTACCAGAGATGTTCCGTAGTGCTACCTCGGGAATGGGTGGAAAGTGACAGAGAGGGAAACCATGACAAAAGGAAAATAGGGGAGACAGCAAAAAGATGGAGACAGACATGCTTGGGATGGATTTAGGCCCTTTGAGCTTTTTGGGGATGAAAGGAGCAGTGTCTGACATCATCTGTTGACACCTGCTAAAACGCTCATCCAAAAATCACCCCTGGGTATAAGGCGGGTGAGGAAAATTTTGCATGAAAAAAACCCCAACATAATGGGGTATTTTTCATTTAAAAGAGCTTCACAACTTTGGGGAGAATCCCCGCTAAAAAGACTTGTAACTGCTCAAGGCAGACCACCTAAATTTTTATATTTAAATTTTTTTTTTTTAATTTTTTTGGGTATTTTATCTGCAGAATATACAGTACTGTACACATAAGTTAAATTAAAAGTGTTAGTGCCTCACTGCTTTAATGACATTAAAAGCTGCAAATGTTTAGGGCTTTCTCCTAACTATAGATCCTGTGTTTTTTAAACTTTTTTTTGCTTTACCTGGGGGAATCTACTCATCAGTTCAGTTTCCAGTTTAATTGACCCTTAAAATTAACTCACACACACACACAAACCTCAAAGTGCCCTATGAATGACAACACACAGCTGGGTTTAACCCCAAAAGGGAAACACATCAGTCCTATAATGACATTATCAGCACCTGGGGTTTGACTTTAAAAATTTTGAATATTAAAAACCCAAATTTCCCAAAGAACCCCAAAAAAAGAAAAAAAGCTGACATAATCTGTGTCCCAAAATTGAAATGTAACAAAACCTGTCCCCTCAAGACCCCCTTTTACCCTGTTGAGCCACAGCCCACTAAAATTTTGCACTTCCCGCCACCCAGCCAACCCCTTAAAACTTTGACATTTGGTACAAGTTCCAGAGTTAAGATCAAACACGGTTTTTATTAAATTTTGTTCTCATCCAGAGTTACTTTTGTTTCCCCCGGATGCCTGTTTTTTTGAACTGCCCCTGTAATTCTTTCTCAGGTTTAAAACTAAGCTTCTTCCAAAATATTTTCTCGTTTGGGTTTCCCCAAATTATCTTTAATTTCCCCGATGATAAATCCTCAGTTAAATGAAGAGATACCAAAACATCACCACATCAGCCACCACTGTTTAAAGGTTATTTTCCCCGGGCACACTTTTATTATTCTGATTAAACTGACAGCTACCCAGAAAGAAAATATCAAAAACTCTTTTTTAAAAACCCCTTAATTATAGGGTGTTGTCTGTTAGCCTTTTGAATGTAAGAAAAGTCAAGCAAAATGAAACCTTTTCTGGCTAACTAAAAAAATTATAATATCAAGCTTTCGAGGCCCAGGCCCTTTTTCAGATAAAAAATTTAGTTGATTAAAACTAAAAAAAAAAAAAAATGGGGCAGCTCATTCATTTCAAAAAAATCAGGGTGTTGTTTTTTTGTCGGTAAATAAGAAATACGTTTTGGGGGCCCCATTGAATTGCGCCCTTCAAAAGTTGAGAATTTAGGAAGGGGGTTTAAGTGATAATTGCAAACCTATATGATGGATTCACCCGACCACCACCACCACCCGGCTGGGGGTTTTGGGGAAGGGACCCAGGAGGGCAGGACTCATTTAAAATTGGTATACCCGGATTTATCGGTCTCAGTCAAACAAAAATGTCAACCCCCGTCTACAATGATTTTGAATTAGAGGATTTATTTTTTTGGGGGTGAGCATTAAAAGTTCAACTTTTTATGTTTAGAAGGGTCGCGGGGCAGATACCGGGTGCTGGGGCGGGGAGATGGGGTCCCCATGAAACGTCGGCAGCCCTATAAAATTTGGTTGGAATGTGGTAAATTCAAAGGACTCCAGCAGTAGGAAATCACCCCCATCCCCCGCAATAAAACCGAAACAAAAAAAGTAAAAGGGGCAAAGCAGATGAAATTGAGCGTTACAAACGACCCAGAGGGCCCTTTCTTCAGATGACAACGTTAAAAAAAATTCCCCAAGAAACCCCAAATGCCATCCACAGGAAACTCAAATCAGTTAACAAAGTCCGGGGCAGGCTGTGCCTACACAGCGCAAGTCAGCCCAACAACTGCCGAGGGAGGGTTTCTCCCAAAAAAAACCCAAAATCAAGCCGGGTAAAGGGATTGACCGGCTTACAGCCTCTGGGTGCTAAAGTTCTGTATAAAATCCAGAGAACAGCTACAATCAAAAAAATTCAGATAATAAATAATGAAAGAAAACAGAGAAACGGAACAAAGCCCATCCTCCCCCTGATTCACACATACATCAACCCGTTCAGGTACTAAAGTTTATTTTCATCCTGCAGTCTTGTGAACATCTGAGTGGAGGAGTTTGCTGAGTTTGTGATCTTATTAATTTGATCTTTTTAATGATTATCTGTGACATTTATGTCCCCTCCGGACTGTGTGTGTTTAAAGGGGGCCCCAGTCTTGTCACTTTTATTTTTTTCCATTTTTTGTTATTCTGTGCTCTTTTTTTATATTTTTTTTCAATTTCACTCACTTTTGTGTCTCTTTTCTAAACTTTTTTTCTGTTCCTAAAGGGCAAATATTTTTGGGAAATTGGACAATCTAAGAGAAATGGAGATGTGGAGGAGGCCAGTATGGGCAAAAGAGTATGAAATAAACCAAAGGTTTAGGGGTAATTATGGCTCCTGTGCTACTAAGCCAGTCCTGGTGGGGATTGATCCACAACGTGGATGTTGACCCTAAAAACAGATACAGACAGTAGAGTAGTGGCTGGAAATGGGTATGCAGTGATGGCGGAGCACCCCCGGGCCATTTTTAGTGGCACCAGTGGGGGGGGGGTGTGGAGTGTAGAGTATTTGCACATTGCATTTTCATTAAAATTTTACTGAGCAGAACTTTCCCCTGGCGCCCCCATAACTCAAACCTAGTTGGATTTATTAGCTGGGTTTCCCAAATGTTCCCCTCAGAGAAAAAATTTTAAAGGGGTAGAGGTTGGAAATTTGATTTAATTCCTTTTTGCGCCATTTGTCCTTAGCTATTCCCAATATCTTGATTAAGAAAAAATTAAATACCGGAAAAAATCAGACAGGTAAGAACATTTGAACAACGGAGTCCGGGGATTCCCCCAACAAAGCTTTCCAGTCCTGTCCACTTAATTTTCCAAAAAAAACATCAATTCAGTTTTAAAGTCTGTCAAGTCTTACTGTCCCCCACACTACTTGGTCTCTTATTCCAAGTGTCTATCGTTTTTGATTAAAGAAAAACTTCATATTTGTCGAAATTTCCCTTCACAAGTTTCAACTGTGTCCCCGAGTTCTTGATGAACTCGTTTAAATCACCGTCTCAATCCACTGTACTAATTCCCTTCATAATTTTAAACACTTCAGTCAGGTCTCCTCTTCATCACTGTAAAGGCTCAGCTCTTTTCATCTTTCCTCTAACTCATCCCTGTAGCCCGATATCAGCCTAGTCCTCTTCTCTGGACCTTCTCTAGTGCTGCATGTCCTTATTTGTAGCAAGGAGACCAAACTGCACACAATGTGTTATAAAGCTCCTGTGACTTGCTCCCACACATCAGGCTATATAACCTGATATTCTGTTAGCCTTCTTAATAGCTTCTGAACACTGTCTGGCAGTTGATAGTGTTGAGTCCACTGTGACTCCTAAATCCTTCTTTTAAGGTGGACTCCCCATTGTGTTTTCTTTCTTACATGTAATACTTTACATTTACTGACATTAAATTTCATCTACCACAAATCTGTCTAAGCCTATCTGCTGTCCAAGTCCCTCTGTGACGATTCAATGGATTCAGATTGGCTATTCCTATATTGGTATCATCTGCAAACTTAACCAGCTGTTACTTATATTTCTACTAAAATCATTTGTATATATTAAAACTTGCTGTTGTGCCCCAGCACTGACCCCTGCTGGTCACCACTCATAACATCACCCAATTCTGATGAGGTTCCTCGCACCATCATGTCATCTCATGTGGCACCTTATCAAATGCTTTCTGAAAGTCCAGATAGATAATATCATATGTTTCACTTTGATCATAGCCTTTTGTTTTCTCCTCGTAGAATCCCTGCATGTTAGTAAAACACAACCTCCCTCTTCTGACCCCGTGCTGACTGTTCAATTAAACTCCTGTAATTGCCAGGTGTTACTCAATTTTATTCTTAAAGATTCCTTCTATTAATTTTCCAGTGATGCATGTAAAGCTTGCTGGCCTACAGTTATTTGGATCTGTCTGGTCACCCTTTACAAAAGTTAAACAGTTTTGGTATTTGCATCTTCACTCTTACAAGAGTAAGAGAATTGTATTATATTATGGTCACATGACCCTAGCAGTCCAATCACCTCTACACCTCCAGTTCTGTCCTGATTATTACAAAACACTAAATCTAGACAAGCTTCACCCCGTGTTGGTGCTTTAATATACTGTGTTAAAAAACAGTCACTGATTACTTCTAAAAACTCCAGGGCTTCATGTATAAATGGTGTGTCACGACAAAAATGTTGTGTAAGCCTGTTTCCACGCTCACATCACAATGTATAAAAACTAAATTTGGCTTAAAGCACCAGATTTTCACGCTACCTCAATCCTTGGCATACACAAGTTCTCCGCTCGGTTTTGCACACTGGCAGCATGCAGTTTTAAAAGAGTACTTTTATTCCAGTGTGGTTTCACTTTTTTTTTTTAGATTCATATCCCTGACACGGCTTTATCAAATAAACTGAAATTAACTGCATATCGTTTATTAGTTTAAGGCATCTGATTGTAATTAACCTGTAACAATACAATGGTTCATGGAATGTCAAACTATTCCAAATACCATAAGCTGCTTTAGCGTTGTTACTGTCACTGCACCTTTTTCTTCTTTCAGCTGCTGCCATTAGGGGTTGCCACGGATCATCTTTTTCCATATTACTCTCACTGCACCACTCAGAGTATTTATATCACTATATCTGAGTGTGGAATCACAGCTCTACAGCAGCTGATCGGAAAGAAGAATTATTGGTATACAGCATCAAGCACACGCTGCCTCAGCCATGCGCATAGTCTATTTGAACTGCTGCAATATGGCAAATGCTTCAGAGGCTTTCCTGTACGGACCTCGTGGGTCAGAACCAGTTTCATCCCAAGAACTATAAATGCACTCAATCAGTCCATCAACTGCTCCTTGTAGAACTGTTTGGACTTATAAGTACAATCACCTCACTGTAAACTTGCATACGTTCTACAACCTGAGTCACTTTGTAAAGGATATTTTACATATGATACCATATCATTTTAAGATGAAATGCAGCAAAATATTTTTTATTATATTATAAGTATAAAATGTTACCATCATTTAAATAATCTATATTGTTAATAATTAAACATGTGGGGGACAGTGTTGCAGTGCTAGCGACAATTTCGGGGATTGTTCCTGCCTTTGCATGTATTCTTGCTGGGGCTGGCAACACTGGAAGAATAGATGGATGGAATAATTAAACATGTACTAAAAAAGATATTTCAATGTTCCTTAAAAGTTTTGAAGAATCAGCATTCTAAGCTTTAGGGATGGCTTAACGCCTATTACAGATCTGATTGTGTGGTGATTGGGTACTTGGAGAAAGAAAAGGAAGGACGGGGAATAAGGACTGCAATAAATTATGTCATTGAATGTTACGCATCAACATCTTCCCGGAGGTAGGAACCATCTCTGAGGGAAAGCCAGCTCGCACTATCACTGCGCCACCATGTTCCCATGTTTAATAACTGCTTTAACTCCTATCATCACGAAATGATATCAAGTATACATCTCAGTATTTAAAATTATTCAGAGAGCTGTAGGGTCACAAATGTAATAGATTCTTGTTCAGTTGGAGGAAAGAAGCCCATTTAGAACCCATAGAGATCACATACAAAAAAATGATTTTAACGATCTTTATTACGATGGTATTTGAGAAACTAGTAAATTAACGATTTTAAGATGAAGTCTATGATGGTCTATTTAATGAAAGTAAACTACGTGATTAAAGTAGAAATTTCAAGATTAAAAGTTGACATTAATCTCTAATTAGCCCTAATAAGCTTTCATATGACACTCTAGTGAGCTACATTACTTTTCACTGTGACTTTGATATCTGGCAGCTTCTTTTTATTTCGGCAGTGTTGACTTTTTTGAGCTTGAGCTTTCGAAATTTCTCCCCAGCTATGTCACTTCGATCAACTTGCTTTTGTTGTTTTACCACTGCTTTAAAACCCAACAAATAGTCGTTTTCTTTTGCCTCCACTTGGTATTCGCTGAAATTCTTCTGTTTTCCCCGTGCTTTTGCCATTGTCTTTAAAAGAACGCTGAGCTTAAGGGCTATTTATATTGATTTGCATATTCAAAGAGGCATAATTCTGGGAGGAGTTGTGGAGTGGCAGCAGAGCTTTTTTTGTGTTACTTTTCACGCTGCCCGAATTTATGTGCAAAGAACGGGAAGTTACGTATCACAGATTTATGCATCAGGATTTTTGTGCATACACATTTCTATTTTTGTCCATAAGCCATGTTTTAGTGTGGATTCTAAACACGGGATATGGTTGCTATTATCCATGTTAATACATATGCAAATAAAAGTAATATAACCACATGCTCACATCACTGAGCCTCTCAGCCAGCATACTGCTGTTTCTCTGCACGGAGCTCACTGGAGTATGTTGTATTACTCATTTTTTGGTAGGATGGCAAGGTGCTTTTGTACAGCTGACAATACAAAGATAATGTGTAATTTGAATCTGTAGCCTCTTGCCCAATGTCTCATGAAATAAAATTGCTCTGTTTTATTAAATACTATCTGTCCCCATGGCTTTGCCGCTTAGTAGTGAAACAGGGCAAACTTTAAACATCAATAAAAAATTAAAATGTAATTTGTATTGAACAATTTATATTCAAAGGTTTCCTCTTTATATACAATATTTTTGGTTTTGTTATTAGGGACGAGAACATACAGGTTTCTTGGGAACTAATCCAGGGAGAAAGGAATGTAAAAACTGACCATGTAAGAAGCCCGTGAACTAAGATCAACCCCCGCCAACTTGAGGTCTGTCACTGGGCCTTGTTAATTGACATTGCAAAGCAAATCTTCACGGGGAAATGTAATCTCTTGAATTGAAAGGGGCATCCATCACAATTAGAGGGAAAGCGAGGGATTAAAAACCTCAGGCCATTCACATCCTGTGATGATCTCGCCTTATGATGTTGTTCAGAAGGTGACAGACTTGGAGACGGTACCACTGCAAATTCTGGTGGCTCAGGTTTCCCCAAAAGGATAATCAGTGCTTCTACTTTCAATGCTAAGTTGTGGGGCAGATGTCAGGAGAATTAATGGAATTTAAAATTTGTAGGATAATGAAATGAATTGTTGTGTTCTTTAAAAAGGTATTTATTGAAGTGTTTGTCCGAGACACCGTGTCAAATAATTTGAGCACCAATTGATTAATTTTATGCCTTCCTGTCTCCTTGGCCCAATCTAGCCTTCCCCTCTTCCTTCACTTATAAATCACTCCCACTTGCAAACTATGATACTTATCGCCATGAGAGAAGTCCAAAATCAACCGAATGTTCAAACAAATTACAGAAAAAACCTGATCTAAATCCTTTATGTAGTTCTTTTCATGAAAAATGGACAGACATAAAGATAGATAGACGTTGGGTTTTAAATATTTAGAGATGATCAGTGATTTAAAGTTATGGGGATTGACTCAGCTATGGAGTTGCGACTGCCTGCTCTGTTGTGGGGCCTCCATTGCTATCCCTGGGGTAAAAGGAGGAAATTTGTATGTTAAAAATGGACTTTAGAGAAGTACTGAACAACTTCATCAATGTTCAGCAGCTTCTGTGGGCAGACAGCGGACCTCATCATCACTGTATGTATAGGGTTTGGGATCCTAGGGTTGCTGGATATCATAGCCGGCATGTACACTGGTACTGTGAGTGCTGTGCAGAGTGGAGGCAGACCAGGGTGTGTTCTGCTCCTACTCTGTTCAATGCTTGTATGGACTGGGTGTTGGGCAGGATGGTGAGGTCCAGCGGTTGGGGCATCTGTTGGTGAAGAAAGATTCACAGATCTTGACATTGCTGATGATGCTGTGATCTTGCGGAGTTAATGGAGGCTCTGATCGGGCACTTGAGAGACTGGGTGAGGAGTCTGGGGTTGCAAGGATCCTGATAAAACAAAACCCAGGCCTTTAATGACCTCTAGGCACAGCCATCAAACAACAACAGCATTTATTTATATAGCACATTTTCATACAAATAATGTCGCTCAAAGTGCTTAACATGATGAAGAAAGAGAAAAAAAATGACAAAGTAAGAATTAGAATAAGAAAAACACTAACATAGAATAAGAGTATGGTCTGATGGCCGGGGAGGACAAAAAAAAAAAAAAACTACAAAAGGGCCCGGAGAGAAAAATAAAATCTGCAGGGGGCCAGAGAGCCGGCCCCCTCTAGGCATTCTACCTAACATAAATGAAACAATCCTCATTGTATTTAGGGTTCTCATGAAAGGACGATGATGAAGGTCATGTAGACTTCGGCTTTTAATCCATCAATGTAGGACATCCGGTGCTTTGATTAGGTGGTGATGGCCAGGGTCGCCACCCAGAAAACCAGGAAAAGAAAAGAAAGTAAGGGTCAGTACGGATTTTAGAGCCACCATGAATAGTAATTATAATGAATTGAATACAATATATCAGGTAAATGAAGGTGAAGTTATCGAAAGCCATGTTCAGTAATGAGTTTCAAGGGTTTTTAAAGTGCTCTACTGTATCAGCCTGGTGAATTCCCATTGGCAGGCTATTCCAGATTTTAGGTGCATAACAGCAGAAGGCGCCTGCCCCTCACCACTTCTTTTAAGTTTAGCTTTTGGAATTGTAAGCAGACACTCATTCGAGGATCTAAGGTTACGATTTGGAAAATAAGGTGTCAGACACTAAGATATATAAGATGGAGCAGATTATTTAAGGCTTTATAAACCATAAGCAGTATTTTAAAGTCAATTCTGAATGACACAGGTAACCAGTGTAGTGACATCAAACTAGAGAAATGTGCTCGGATTTTCTTTTCCTAGTTAAGATTCTAGCAGCTGCATTCTGACTCATTTCAATCGATGTATGTCTTTTGGGTAGTCCAAACAGGAGTGCATTACAGTAATCTTGGCGACTGAAAACAAAAGCTGAACTCATTTCTCAGCATCTTTCAATGATATAAGAGTCTAACTTTTGCTATGTTTTTTAAGTGAAAATGCTGTCCTAGTGATCTGATTAATATGTGATTTAAAATTTAGGTTCCCGCCAACAGTTACCCCTAATTTCTTTACCTCCCGTCTTGACTTTTAATCCTAATACATCAAGTTTATTTCTAATAATCTCATTGTTCCATTATTATTATATATTATTATTAATCCTTATATTCCAAATCGTAACCTCAGATCCCAAAAAAAGTGTCCCCTTTAGAATTCCCAAGAACCAAAAGAAGTGGTGGCGGGTAGCGTGCTGCACCTAAAATCTGGAACTCCCAAATAAAAATTCACCGTAATTACGTAGAGCGTTTAAACCTGCTGGAACACATTACTGTAACATGGCCTATAACTTCACTTTAACAATCCTGATACTCTGTTTTGTTCAAATTCATCAAAATAAACGGTGGCTCATAAACTGCTGACAACTCTTTCTGTTTTTTTTTCCTTTCTTTGTGGTTTTCGCCACCTCCACCTACTCAAAGCGTTATGATGCCCACAATGATGGATGGATCAAAAGCCAGGAAGTCTCGTGACCATCATCATCAAGCCCTCCGGAGACCCCAAATCAAAAGGACTGTTTCATTTATGTGAGTAGAATGTCCCGAGACTGGGGTCTCATGGTTAACTCAGATTTTATTTTTTCCAGCTTGTCTGGAGTTTTTCTGTCCACCTGCCATCGGACCTTCCTATTTATGTTAATAATGTTGACTTATTTTTTTTTTTCTTACTGTGTCTTTTATTTTTCTATTCTTCATTATGTAAACACTTTCAGATACTTTTGTTTAAAATGTGCTATATAAATAAATTTGTTGTCTTTTGTTATTGCCAATCACTAAAAAATTTTTGGTTTCTTCTTTATTTAGCTTGAGAAAATTGCTATTCAGTGAATTGGGAGTTAGGGGAATTAACAGCCTGGGTCATCAGGGGGCTATTGATAAGTACAGCTGTGTGTCATCAGTATAGCTGTGGTAGCTCACGTTTTGCCCCGAGATAATCTGACCTAACGGACATGTAGATTGACAAAGAGCAGCGGACCCAGGATAGAGCCTTGTGGAACACCATATCGGATATCATGTGTCTTGAGTTGTAATTCCCAAACTAACAAAAATTTTCTCCCTGTCAGGTAGGATTCAAACCAATTTAAGACCCTGCCAGAGAGGCCCACCCATTGACAAAAAGGCGATTTCTAAGAAAAAAGGATCAATGGTGTCAAATGCAACACTCAGATCTAAGAGGATGAAAAGGGGGTGGCCCTTCTGCATTCCCCCACAAGTCTTTTTACTATTTTAGCTTTTGGTTTCTGTGCTGTGTTTTTCAAAAACCCGATTTAAACTTTCAAGAATAGAAAGGTTTATTAGGGGGTTTAAAGCTGCATAATGACTAACCTTCTCCAAAATTTTTAAATTTAAAGAAAGGGGGGTTTTCAAAAGCAGGGGGGTAAAGGGGTTTTTTTCTTGAGTAGAGGTTTAATTTCGGCGGGTCCAAGACAATCTGAGAAAGACACCCTTACCCTTTGGGGAATTAACTATGTAAACTATTACCCAATTACCCCCCTGGTACTTCTTTGTTTTGTTGGTATTGGATAAAGGGCGTTTGGAGTGGAGGGTCTCAGTTGAGAATTAGTTTATAAAATCGGGTAAATTTATCCTGGAAAAGAATTGAATTTTTTTTTAAAATTGGAGTGGGGGGGCGCGGGGATCCTTAGTTTTGGGGAGATGTATATATTTTTTCCCTAATTATCATTCTTTTTTGTTTGGGAAGAATCAGCAAAAACCTCATAGGTTTCACGGGAATATTTTGGGGCATTCCTTTGATTTTACCTGGTTTAGGGACGTCAATGGTAAAAAATAAACTGGGTTTAAATAGCATTTTTGGGAAATAATCTTGAAAATATGGCGCCTCCCCGGCCGGACAGTTTTTTGTATTCTGTTTTTTTAAACCTTCAATATTTCATAGTGGATAATCAGTTTAATTTTCCTCCATTTACGCTCAGTTCCTGCCCTTGTTTTTTTTAAATCAGACACTTTTTGGGAGTCTTTCATATAAACAATGCTTAAAGATTTTTAACTGTCTTTTAAAGTGCAACAATGTCAACAGCAGCTCTCCCCTTAGTATTAAATTTTTCCACCTTACTTTTCCCGGCGCATCACTTTTCCACATTTTGTTATGTTCAGCCTTTTTCCCAAAAAATGGATTAAATTCTTTTTTCCTCAAATTCTACACAAAAACCCCATAATGACAACATGAAAAAGGTTTATTTGGGGTTTTGCATTTTTAAAAAAAAAAAAAAAAAATTAGGAAAGCACTTTCCAAAAGTATTCACAGCCTTTGCCATGATGCTCCAAATTTGAGCTCAGGTGTCTGTTTCCCCTGATCATCCTTGTGATTTTTTAACGGGAAACCCACCTGTGGTCAATTCAGTTGACTGGACATGTTTTGGGAAGGCACACCCTGTCTATAAAAGGCCCCACAGTTGACAGTTCATGTCAGGCACAAACCAAGCATGAGGTAAAAGGGTGTCTGTAGACCCCCCGAGACGGGATTGTCTTGGGGCCCACAAATCTGGGAAGGTTCCGAAAATTTTTTGCTGTTTTAAAGGCCCCAATGGCAAAAGGCCCCATCATCCGGGGTGGAAAAGTTAAAACCCAAAGGACTCTTCTAAACGGGCCCGGCCATCAAAACTGGGGGGGGAAAAGGGCCTTAGTCGGGGGGGCCCCATTCTGTCAGAGCCCCAGGGTCCTCTGTGGAGGGGGAAAACCCTTTCCCAGGGACAACCATCTCTGCAGCAATCCACCAATCAGGCCTGTATGGTAGAGTGGCCAGGCGGAAGCCCCTTAAAAAAAGGCACATGGCACCCCCCTTGGGTTTCCCAAAAAGGCCCCCTGAAAGGACTCCCCAGACCGAGAAAAAAAATTTTTGGTCTGATGGGGAAAAAGGGTTAAACTTTTGAGGGAATGAAAGGCATCCGTTTGGAAAACCAGGCACACCTCCCACCCCCCCAAAACCACCCCTACAGTGAAGCATGGTGGTGGCAGCATCATGCTGTGGGGATGAAACTGGGAAACGGGTCAGGAAAAAGGGGGAAAAGATGACTGCAGCAATGTACAGAGACATCCTGGATGAAAACCTTTTCTCCAGGGCTTTTGACCTCAGACTGGGGCGGCCTTTCCCTTTTCCCAGCAGGACAACGACCTAAGCACACAGTCAAGATAAAAAGGGGTGGCTTAAAGGACAACTCTGTGAATGTCCAAGTGGCCCAGACTTAAACCCCGATTAAAACATCTCTGAAGAGATCTTAAAATGGCTGTGCCCCGGGCGCCCCATTAAACATGATGGAGCTTGAGAGGGGGCTGAAAAGAATGGGCGGGAAACGGGCCCAAAACCCCAAGGTGTCCCAAAACTTGTATCATATTCAAAAAGACTTGAGGCTTAATTCTCCCAAAAGGTGCATCAAAAAAGTATTGAGAAAAGGCTTGAATCTTTTTTTACATTGATTTCTCAGTTTTTTTTTTTTAATAAATTTGCAAAATCTAATAAATTTTTTCCGTTTTTTCATTAGGGGGAATTGTTGTGTGTTAGAATTTTTGGGGAAAAAAAAAAATTTAATCCATTTTGGAAAAAAGGCTGTAACATAAAAATGTGGAAAAAGTGACCCGGGGAAATACTTTCGGATGCATTTATATCCCAAAGATACAACAAAAAGGGCCGTAAATAAAAAGGAAGTTCAGAAATTGAGCATTAAAAAAAATAATAACAGGGGGGGTTTATTAATTTTGATTTATCCACAAATGGGGAAAAGGGTCAGGACACATATGACTGTGATTTTTATGCAGTCAGGTTGAAAAATCACATGTCACCCCTTCCGGGTCATCCTGCCTAGCAACCCCTGCACCACAAGCAGAAAACAATTACAGAATCGATAAGTAAAACAAAATGGGGCAGTAACAAGACCTATTTCAAAAAAACCGACTTAAACGTACATTCTAAATGGGAAAAACAACCTTACCTTATATTCCTTTAAAATTCCTATTTTAAGAGACCAAGGAAAGGCTGAAAAATATCAAATAAAGCCCAGATGGTGACCCCCTTTTCTTCCACCCCTGAATGGCACTCCCCCTAACTGCCCCCCTTCCCTGGTAGGGCCAAGCCCATATGGCTTTTTTGGCCTGATCTCAACTGGGCTACATGGGTCATTTGGGCCCCACCAGACAATGTTTTGAAAAGATCACCCTCAGGCCCAGGTCAAGAAGTGACTACAGGATCCCTCTTCCAGGTGATGTCTCTGTGACTGATTTAAGTCATCATGACGGTCTTTGACATTTGGCGTTGTTCTTTGAATGACCCTTAATAGCTGATCTTTTACACACACAATCCCCACAGAGAGCTCTGGGGGTCCTCAAGACCCTCAGACACCGGGATGACAATTCTAGGGGGGTAATTAGCATTTCAATGAAATGAAACTTTAAAAAGTTAAAAAGGTGGCTAAGTGACTAATAACCCGGGTTCAACTTTCCCTTTTTTTGACTTTGTCTCTAATTTAAAATGTGTGCAAAAAACAAACAAAGATTTAATGGCAAATTTAAGATCATGTGATACCTAAAGCTCAACTCTGTAAAAATTTAAAAAAACAGGATTTCCAGTCCCCATCTTCTATCTCAAAATTTTCCTGATGTTAATTTTTAATTTTATTGCTCAACAGTCTCACGGGTTTTGGGGAAAAGGGCCGGCAGTCAGTAAAGCTCAGCTTAAGGAGCGGGGAAGTGTGTCATTGAAATGTCCACCCTTAGATGTTGAGCAGAAGCCCCAGAGCCCAATGCAGTGCCTTAAAAAATTTTTTGTCAGTTTCTGGTTAAATTCATTTCTGTGAGTTTTAAAAAAAAAATTTCCCAGAAAAAAAAATTTTCCACCCAAACTAAATATCAAAGAAAGAAAAAAGTTATTAACTGGGGGAAGTGGAGGGACAATGAAAGTAAAGGGCAAAAAAACTAAAACGCCACAGCTCGAACTTTGGGGCCATCAAAAAAGAAATTTCCCTTCCATCTCATCTGGGGAAGGGGGCGTCCAAAACAGGCTGGGTTTCCGTGATTTAAGCGTTCAGGGGGGCCCGGCGTCCCCAGTGACACAAACTCAATTTCAGGGTTTTCAGATTCCCCGATGGTCTGGTTGAACCACAAGTCAGTGAGCCCCCATTGGTGCGTTAAAGATGACCTTCAGCGGCTTTTTGGGAAACCAACCCATTCATCCTGGAGGGGGAAAAAAAAAATTTAAAAAACACTTGGGACCCCTTTAAATTATCTTTTTAAAAAAATTTTCCCACATCACTAAAGGCAACGGTAACCGTCGGGTTTTTAGTGTCTTTTTATAAAAATGGTAAAAAAAAAAATACAAATATTGATCATTTTAAAAGAAAAAGTGGCCATCTCCCAAAAACTGGTGTCCTGCCCAGGTGTTGAACCCACCTTGTCCCGATGATTGTTAGGACTGACTCCAGCTTCCCCTTGGCACTGCCCTTAAAAAAAGGGGATTAGAAAATGGGATGGTTTGAAAAAACTGGGCACATCATGGGGGTGAAAACGGGAAATTCAACCAAGTAATTCCCGTGTGTCCTGGGGGGTCTGCGGCTCTAAAAGCCGCTGGGTGTGAGAGCAACAAAACCCCAAAAACCAGGACAGGACAAATGGGGTGATGAGGTCTGCTAAAGCACCCGGAGTCAGTCAGTTGGACTTTGATTTGATTTGGTTTTGTTTTCATTTTTTTGTAATATAATTGATTTGTTGCATTGGCCCAAATTATTTTCATTGGGGGTTTATATGGCAATAAAAACCCAAAGGATAAAATTTTTTAAGATTTGGATTCTGTAAACAAATCAAAGAAAAAAACCAAGTGACACCTCTAAAAGGGGGGGAAAGTCTGACTAAGAGCACCCTGAAGTGTGGCCCCCTGTGGAGAAAAGGCGGGGTTGTACAATCTGGTTTTCCCTGAAGGTCACTTCTTCCCCAGACCCGGTTTTTTATTTTGTCATCTGGGACTCAGCAGAAAGTGAAGAACATCAGAGTTGAGCTTACGGGGAGCTCAGGTCACAACCAACTTTCATGAGGAAGGACTTCAGCAGGAGGACATCTTTTTCCCTTAAAAACTGAAAAGGGCCAAGCCCCAAAAAGGGGTTTTTTCTTAGACAATCACAATGACATGAATAAAAAAAAAAGACAATAAATAATTTATAATTTTATATAAGTAATCCCCCTTGGGTTTATAGCAGTGTTTCTTAACCCGTATGTCCCGTAACTTTGTGTTCTAATTTGGGGGTGATATTTTTTATGAAATAGGGGGATGCAATGCCCTGAGTCCCAAAATGCCTTTCCCCACTCCCCAAACCCCAAACTAGATAACAGGGGGGGGCGAAAATGAATGGTTTTTTATTATTTTCAAATTGCTTTTTCCGAGGGGGCTCCATAAGGGAAAAAAAGGCATTGCCTGAAAGCTAAAGTATCCAAAGAAAAACGTGGCCCCCAAAACCAAAAAAAAAGTCAAAACAGAAAAAAGGTTAAAAAAACCGAAATTCACAAAAAATTTCCCCAAAAAAAAAACAACTCACTCACTCAAGTGCCACCAGTAAAATAATAGTAGACTAAAAAAATTTTTAAAAATTTTCTACAATTTAAAAAAATAACAAAAATATGGGCATCCGGTGGCGCGGGGGGTAGTCTTAACCCCCAAGTAAGGGGAACCCCTCTGGGTTCACTTCCCGGGTCCTCCCTGCGTGGGTTCATTTCTCCCGTGTCTTTTGGTTTCCTCCCACAGTCCAAAAAACATGCAAAGGGTTTGGTGGACTGGCCCATCCCGAAATTTTCCCTGGGGGGTGTGTGTGTGTGTATGTGTGTGTTTGTGTGTCCGCGGTGGGCTGGGGCCCTGCCTGGGGTTTTTTTCCTGCCTTGTGCCCTGTGTTGGGGGGATTGGCTCCAACAGACCCCCGTGACCTTGGAGTTAGGATATGGGGGGTTGGATAATGGATGGATGGATAACAAAAATATTTTACTTAAAAAGCATTTTTTTAAACATACTTTAATTGTAATTTTGTACACTTAAAAGTATATTTTTTAAAAGGAAATGCATTTTTGTTGTTAAAACATACTTTAACCGTATACCCCTCCATCCATCCATTTTCTAACCCCCTGAATCCTACAGGGTCATGGGGTTTTGCCAGGCCTTTCCCCGCCAACCAGGGCAAAGGCCCGGGGCCAAACCTGGGCAGGGGGGCCCCGCCCAAAACCCGGAAAACAAAAACACCCCACCAAAAGGGCCCAAATTTTGAATCTAATCCCTAACCTGCATGTCTTTTTAAATTGGGGGGAAAACCCCTTTCACCGGGGGGCATTTTTCCCCAAAATCCCCGGGGGGGCCGGGGGCCCAGGGGGTAACCCAGGCAGCAAGGGGCTACTACTCATACCGTGCCCTTTAAAAAAATACTTGTTTGAAAATACAGTTTGTATTTTTTTGGGGTATTTTCAAAAAAAATATTATAACTGTAAATGTCCTTTAATTAAAATTAAGTTTCTTGGGCACAAATACATGTTGGGGTATGTTTTGTATACTTTAAAAAAGTATATTATAAATGTGAATTTCCCCTTTTGCATTTAGCCATACTTGTTTTGCTAAGTGTTTATATTTTTATATAAGATACATTTTAAATACACTTTATTTTAAATATGTAAAAAGGGATATTTACTAAAAATTTCAGCATTTATTAAGAATTATTCAGTTTCATTTTTTTACGAAGTTTTTTAAAATGTTAAAAAAAATTTTAAAAATTAATAAAAAATGTTTTCCCAAAAAATTAATTTTTTTCATGTTTATTTATAAATTATGTCTTTATAAATGAATTTACTGTGCAATCTAAACACACTAGAATGCTAGCAGTAAAGCCCCGTGGGTTTAACCTTCAGTTCTCTGCTGGCTGGCCCACCACTATTACAGCTGGGGGTTTTCCCGGGGGTCCCCCTGACAACATTTTTTAATTGCAAGGTTAACAGACAAAATGTCCATTGATCATGGGGCTTTTTTTCTCAGATCCCGCAGTCCTATGCCTAAATTTGATGATATTTTGCCTAAAAGGTGACTTTTACCAAAAAAAATCTAAAGACTTTTTCGGGTCAGAGTTTGGGATATTTCTTTGGGAAAGCAAACAAAACAACAATGCAGTTTAGGGCCCCTACTGTATGTTCCACTATAGGGTTTCGGGAATTATAATTTTGTTTAATTTTTTTTTTAAAAAATTGGACTCATTGTTTTGACGGGAGGTAAAGGGGCCTACATTGCCACTGAAAATGTTAAGTGGGAAAAAAACATTTCCCGATAAACCAAAAATTAACTAATTTAAAAAAATTTTAATACCCCAAAACCCTTCATTTACCCCCGGGGGGCTTACTGGGGCATTTAATTTTTCAATCTTTCTTTATTTAAATTTTCCTAAAAAGGGGCAGTTTTACACTCACTCTTACGGGGAAACCCCAGAACCTTTAGAACTTTTAAAACCCTGGCACTGTAAGGGCCTTTTGGGGTTTCCTGCAGAAGCTGGCATTAAAAAAACTTCATGAGGGGGCGGTGCCAGCAAAGCGGGAAGGGGGGCATGTGCCAAATGGTGGGGGAAAAAGCCATGAAATAATTACATAAGGTTCATTTTAAAGTGAATAAAATATTAGCCCTCTTTAGTGTTTCTTTTTTATTTTGATTGCCTGGCTATCTACATCAGGATAATTTTCACTTTGTTACATTTTTCCAATTTGGCTAGCATTGTAGGGGTTTGAAAAAGCCCTTTTTGGTGTTGTCTTTCCCCATTCCCTTAGAAGGCTCGGGAAAACTTACTTAAAATAAAAAAAACAGATCCAAACTCGGACCAAAATTAGAAAGCACAAAAAAGGAGAAATTTGAGGGTATAAAATATATATTATTTATTTATAAAACACATTTAAAACAACAAAATTTCACCAAAAAATCCTTTCAAAGAAGTCCTAAAATAAACATAATCCCAACAATCAAACGGAAACAGATTAATAAAACAACCAATTAAAACATTTTTTGGGCCTATCATACACAGTGAAAAGGGGAAAAGAAAACAAAAAGGGGGCTTAAATGACTTTTTAAAACCTGGATGGGGGAAGGGGCCTGATGTGGGAGGCAGGCCATTCAAAGCCTGGGGCAACAACTGAAAGCTTGGTGTCCCTGGCTTCAATGAGACTTTGGAACTACAAGGAGTCTCCGTCAGGAATGACCTCAGTGCTCTCCCGCGCCACAGAGGGGGAAGGATTCACAATGTATTTTTGGTGAAAACGATCCCAGGCTTAAAAAACAAACTACAAGATTTTAAGATCAATCCCACACCTCACTGGTAGTCAGGTGGAACGGAGAGGCTGAAATGGGGAGATGTGATCCTTTTTTTCCGAACCCCCTTAAAAAAACTAACTGCTGTTCGGGTTTTCTCATATCAGCTTTGGGCATCATGATATTGTTTTTTTGTTAACCAGAAAATCTTATTTTAGGCCAAAACGGGGTACAATACTGCATGCATAAGATAATCCCCTACAGTTTTATGCATTTTAACAACAACAACAACATTTATTTTTTATAGCATTTTTTCATACAAACAGTAGCTCAAAATTGCACATATTAAGAATAAAAAAAATGAAAACACAATTATAAAACAAAAAAAAGTCAACATTAATTAACATAGAATAAAAAGTAAAAGGGCTGATGGCCAGGGGGGACAGAAAAAAAAAAAACAAACTCCCGGCGGCTGGAGAAAAAAAATAAAACTGTAAAGGGGTTCCAAAGGGGTGGAAAAACCCGTCCCCCCTGTTAACCACTTGGGGAAGCAGCTCAAGCAGCAAATCCAAATGATGCAAAATCTGAAGACTGTCCCGAGTCCCGAAAAGGGGGTCAACATCCCCACCAAATGTTCTGATGATGGGAAAAAACACTGACATGTTGGGAAAAAGTTCAAAGGGAAAAAGTGTTGAAGTGTATAGTTTTTAAAATTTCTGTTCTATAATTGTATCATGTAGGTTTTCCTTTATTACTACAATACTCTGAATTTTTTACATTTTTTTTTTTTTTTTTGGATGTTTTAATGTAAAATGTTGTATTAGTGCATGAAAAGGCCATTTTTTGAGTCTTTAGTTTTCATTACATCTTTATTAATGCAGTAATACAGAGAAAAAGGGGAATTATGTTTGGGATGATCTATTACATCCCAAATCAGTAGAAGGAAAATTATTTAAAAATACATTCATTTTACATTTTTTGGGTTTTATAATAATTTTTGAGTTTGACATGTTTTTAAAACCTGTTATATTTAATTTATTTTTTTGGGAAAATTTTATTTTTAAAGTTTCTGAAAATGTTTCTGTTTTTTTCTATGAATATCTTTTTCATTTCCTTTAAAATGAACCAGTTCAATCGATTTCATCCCCCTTTTAAGCTTTAAAATATTCTTATTGTTCACCCTTTATAACTGTCAAGGAGCATATTAAAACATCCTTTTTTTTTAAAAAAATTAATTAAAGTTATTTTTTAGTCAGGGGAAAAAGACAAATATTACATCCCTTTGATTCAAACATTTATATATAAAACACAAGCATTGAAGTTATTACCCAATTGACTGCAGGGGGAAATAAATACGTCCTTCAACAGCTTCCTTTACCCGAAATTTAAGGGAAATTTTAAAAAAGAAAACTACTAGACTTTTTGATAAATTTGGTAATAAAAATTTAAATGCGTACTGAATATTTCCAACATCTTTTAATTTTAAATTATGTTTAAGAGTTCAACGGCCTTTCTGTTATGCACCTAAAATCTGGAATACAAGTTTCCCCATAGGAATTGCCAGGCTGATACGGTGGAGCACTTTATAAAACTGCTAAAACTCATTACTTCAACATGGCTTTCTCCTTTAAATTCATTTTAATTTTAATCCTATTCTTTGGGGGCTCTGCAATCCTTTCTAACTCCTACTCTCCCCTTCTGTTCTTTTTTCCCGTTTTCCGGGGGGATCTCTGATCTGAGTGATGATAATGTCTCCCAGCTCCTCACAGGCCAGAGACGAAAACAGGAATAGATAATAAAAAATCATGACATCTTAAAAAGGGACAACATGGGCGAGTTTTTTTTGAGGGAACATCAAGGGAAAGCAATTCCATTTCTGATGTGATGTTGCTCTAACAATTCAAATTTTCTTAGGGTTTTGTCATAACTTAGAACTTCTTTATGCTCAGGTCCTGTGAAGAGTGCATTGGGGTTTGTGTCTTATTAGGGTCGGAAAAAGGAACCTCATCATCGGCTCTCGACCTCTGGGCTTCAACTTTTCTTCTATGGAACCCGAGATGTAAAAATTTGTCCCACAACTTATGATTAAATATTTGGGGAAATTTTTCAGAAGGGTGGGTCAAAAGGGGCCATTCCCTCATCAAAAAAATCTTTTTCATTTTTTATGGTTTTATTCTCCCAACCAAGCCAGTTTTTTTTCTTTTTATTGGGGGTTTTTGGCTACCACTGAATAATAATTACAAAAGAAAAAAAACATTTATTGTTTGAATTTTAAGACTTTTCTTGATATTGTACTAAAAAAAATGAAAGTGGGATTGTGGCAACACTATTGTTCAATTCGATTAAATGCTTCAAGGTTAAAAAAAATTTGAAAAAATCCAATATGTCAGTAAATATGTTTTATTTCTGTCTGATGTTTTTTTTAGAAAGTATGAGTTTATAAATGTGTGTACTAAATAGTTTTTTTTCGTTTTTTTTCTTCTCATAAAAACATTTTTTTGGGCCCAAATTTAAAATTTGGTTCCCAAAAAAGGGCCCCAAAGAGCTTCACAGGTCCCGAATGGACCCCTGCGTGCTGGCTGCTTTAACTTTTATGGGGAAACTTTGATGGAATCGACCTAACAGGGGGAAAACCTCACAAGGGGCCCCTCTAAAAAACAACTTTGATGTGCTGAAGGTTCAGGCTATCACAGGTACTCATATTTCTTTTTCAGTCATATTTTCCCCTATAAAAAATTTATTTGGGGTAATATCCCAAAATTGGGAAATATTTTTGATAGTGTTTGTTTTTCCCCTTTCAATTCTAGTTAAATACAATAGTTTGTTTAAAAAACCCAAAACACTCTTTTGTCCCTTTCATTAAAAGTTCCTGCAACTTTAATGGTTAATTGGGTCTGTAACTGTTTTTCCCAAAGTTATCAAAGTTCAACCTTAACTCAAAACATGGGATTCAACAAAAAGCCTGGCGCAGAAATGATTCTACAGACAAAATATCTTCTTTTTAAAGGTTTAGTTAAGTTTCAAAGTAAAACCATTCACAAAAAAAAAAAATTTAAAAAAACAAAAGGAAAAATTCTTCTTAAAAAAGGTTCAGTTCTAAGCTTAATCTTTTACATCTCAAATCGTTACTATTTACTTCATTTCTAAATTTCAAAACGTTTCAGAACCATTTCTAAAAATTCAGAAAATATTACCATCTCTGGTAGGAAATGGTCTTCAAGTAGCTCTTTGACTGTTTACCACAACTGAGCTTATTATCCCCTGTTCTAGTTATAGTGGAAGGTTCTATCTCTTACTAACTTATAGGGGAAAAGATTATACCATAAGTTATGACTATGAAAAAAACATTTTGTTCTGTTCAAATTAAACAAAAATTAATATGAGTTTAACTCAAAACTTCAACTTTCTAAGATTGGCTCTTACATTTCCAGCCCTAATTGGCTATGCATGAGCAGAGACAATTACTATACTTACTTCAATATGAGCCAATTACTTTTATTTAACTATTCTTTTCAAATCACTAGCAATAACACGCAAACAAACATTTTAAAAATTTCATATTTCAAACATTGGCTGTTTTCTAGAAGCAGGCCCAGTTTATTCACAGGTCTGCCCAGTGTGCTGGTTTTGTCTGCACACAAACTCTTCTGACTGCGCTTTGGCATCTGGCATTGTCTTGATGACTCGACCCATTGCCCAGGAATTGCGGTGTGGCTTTATCTACAATTAGAACAACGTCCCCTGGTTGAAGTTTCTTCTTGGTCAAAGTCATTTTGATGTTCTTGAAGTATAGCTTTGCTTATTTTTTGTGTTCCAATTTTTTAGTAGCTTCTCGTCTCTTTTCTGCTGTCTTTGATGTCTTCCTGTGACATCTCCTTCTTCTTGACAGTTGGCTGAAGAAAATCTGTGTTTTACTTTTGCAGAACATATATTTCAATCTCTTTATTGACACACGATTGATTGAATGTTCAGACAGCTTACCACTTTGTTTTGGAGATCATCCATCTCTTTGTATGGTCCAAACCCCCCATCCAAGGGCAGTCTTCAGGTCCACCTCCTTGGCGGTATGATTCGTGACGTTGAAGATTTCTGGGTAGTTGATTCCTATTAAAAGATCAACTTCAGAGTCAATCAGAGATAGAGCTCCTTTTAAGATATGCCCACTTATGATATCTTCTTGAAGTGGAATACTTTCTCTGTTCACTGGACGGAGACCTTAAAAGGAATTTACTTTCCGCATTCTTCCCCAGCCCGTAAAGGCACAAGTTCCAGTCTCGGTTTTCTTTTCTCTGAGCTACCATAAATGGGATGCATAAATATCTTAGCCTGTTTTATGAAAAAATAGTTAAATCACGAATGTCAGTCTCTCTATCTTCTTCATCTTCAATTTCATAAGCTATGTCTGCCACTTATTTTGTAGAGAATGTGGGAGCTTTGAGAGTATAGTATGGATATTTTCATTGCTATTAAATGCTGCTCGATTTCTTGCTTTAGTCATGGAGTCCATACAGTTATCAAGAAAGGTTGCACAGTCTCTCAAGGCCTTCTTATCATTTTGTTTTATTTGTACCCACTTCAAAGCTTTGCTTACGTATGTATCTATTACAAATGCTTGGTTGCCATAGTAACTTTCAAGCTGTTTTCTAGCTTTTCATATCCTTGATCGGTGACAATGTGTACAGCCTTCAATCATTTCTTGGTGGTCCTCTTGTATATTGAATCAAATAATCTAATTTATCTTGTGGGTCTGCTAATATATTACCTAGAGCATGATCGAAAGTTCTGATAAATTTTTGCATAAGTCATCGGTGGACCTGAAAAAAAAGGGGGACCTGTCTGTGGGTACTTCACCGCGGTTGCTGGAGGTGTTGGGGGTGTTTGAGGTACTGGAGCAAGTGTTATCTTTTGATCAGCTAACAATTTACCTTTTCAATAATTGCCTTGACATTCAGCTTGATTCTCGCTAACATAATAATAGCCTGTCCTCTAATTTAGGCATCCTGAGGCAGTTGGTGTGCTACCTGCCTTTCAAACTCTGTTCATCTAACCTTTGAAAGATTCTATCAAGTGTCAATTGTTCAACTTCGGCTGAAAAAGGTAATGTTTGCGGCAGCAGTTTTCTGGCAGATAAAGTTTAATATAAAAGGCGTGCTTTAACTGAGAGGCGTCTTTCGTGTTTTAACTTTGAAGCGATCCCGTTCTTGTAATTGCATCTCTTCGAATTAATTAACTAGCTGTTCATCAGATGTGTGTGTTAATAGGTTTTTTGTATCTTTCAACGATACCGTTATAGCGTCAATAAATTCATTCAATTTCTTAGAGCTTTAGTGTAGTTTTCTGTTTCTTAATTGCTCCATCTTTTCTTAACGCGGATAAAGCCTTTTGTAGATCCTCTATCTCACTGTGTGTCTCACGAAATTTTTCTAGTCTTTCTGCTACTTCTGAATGATTTCCTGAAGTGTCTTTAAGCTTTCTACTGTTAAGCTCGAAGTGCCGTTCTTTCTTTCTACTTATATGATTTTTAAAGATCTCAAATTACATTCTCTGGCTTTGAGTTTGTACTTGATCGATTCGACTTCACTTGAGTTATGCTTAGGCGTTGCCATGACAACAGTTGAGTAACTGACAGGACGTTTCCTGACAGCAATTCCACAGTCACATCGGGACTTTCCCAACAACCCGATTACTTTCTTGCAACAAGGCTTCAATGCTCAGGCAAAAGCACAAGATCTTCCACATGTCTTTTTATAATATCACAGTCTCTCAAATCTTCTCAATTCGGCGACCTTCTTTCATTTACAATCATGCAGGGATAGTAGATACGGGCACATACCTCTGAATGATTCAGTTTTTTTTCTTCGTTGAAAAGTTCTGGACAAATGTCCCTCCTTGCTCGGATAGTAGATTCAAGCCTTCAGAATAGCAAGTTTTCTGGAAAATAAAGCTGTTTTCCCAAAGTTATCAAGTTCACCCTTCACTCAAAACATGGGATTCAACAAAAGCCTGACAGAAATTATTCTACAGACAAAATTTTCTTCGTTTTAAAAGTTTAGTTAAGTTTCAAAGTAAAACAGTTCACACAAAGGAAAAATTTAAAAAATAGAAAAAAGAAACATTCTTGTTAAGAATGTTCTAAACAATCTTGTTACATCTCAAATCGTTACCATTTACTTAACATTTCTAAACCATTTCTAACGGTCAGAAAACTGTATGATTATCCCATCTCTGAGTAGGAAATGAGTCTTTCAAGTCCTCTTTACTGGGCTTTTCTTACCACAACTGGGCTTATTATCCCCTGTTTCTCAGTTACAGTAAGAAGGCTAATATCTCTTGCTAACTTATGGGGGAAAAGACTATACCATAAGTTATGACTATAAAAGACATTTATGTTCTGTTCAAATTAAGCAAACATTAATATGAGTTTAACTCAAAACTTCAACTTTCTAAGTTTGGGCCTTTTACAGGCTCTGTCTCTGGCCAGTTTGGTGCCCTCAGTACTTTGTTAATGGTTGAACAAACAATGATTGAAGGCTGTGTTGTGACATTTAATTATGACCTTTTTCTTTTTCTACTGTTTTAAAAGTTTTTATAATTTTGTGTACTCACATTCATAAAATTTCTTAAGTACTATACTGTGTTGTTGTTCAAGATGTTGGACTGTACTGAGGAAGACAGACATTTGACCAAAAAAAACTAAATACAAACTACAGGATATTCTATATATTCATTCCCAAACAACATCATTCATCAAACTCCCGGAACACCTGCATGTTTAACTTATTTAACCCAGTTTATAATGGAAAAACAGCACAAGTTTAAAACACAAAGAAACAATAGTTATTGTTGTTTTAATATCTTATTTATTTCCTGTATGTTTTCTTAGATGCAGTTTGGCTGAATTTCCCAATTCATCGACTTTAATGTACGAGCAACCATGAGATGGAAATGTAACTTTTGTTTTAGTTGTTTGAATTACTGTAATGCACTCCTCCCGGTTTACTCCAGAAAAGACATTAAATGGGGTCAGTAGTACAAAAATACAGCAGCCAGGATCTTAAAGTGAAAGAAAATCTCCCGCACATCCCCCAGTCTTAGCGTCACTATGCTGGTTATCCATGTCCCGACTCTAAAGTACTACTAATGGTGTATAAAGTCTTAAAATGCCTTTGTATATCATGGGGTGCCTCTCCCCACTCAAGTTGTAACCTTAGATCTTCTAATGGTGATCTGCTTAATCCTGAGGCCAAGCGTAAAGATTTGGGGAGGCGCCTTTGCTAACACTGTCAGACATTTTTAAGAAACTCCTAAAATCCCATTTTTGTAATAATGATTTTTCCAAGCTTCAGTTTAGTTCTTTCTTAATAACCTAGAAATTTCATAGAATGATCATTCTCTTTTTAGTGAATCTGCAATCTTTATTAATCTTCTTTTGTCTTCCTTTTTTTGGTACCCTGTGTCCCCTTCTGTGCCACCACAACCTGATCAAATCTGAGCAGCTCCAGTGACGTCTGGGAAAAAAGCAGATACCTCAACTTGACAAAGCCACTGTGTCAAAACTCCTAAGACAAAGCCTAAAACAATAAAGAAGGACTTAGGATATTTCTGTTTGGCAGAATTCCGTAGGGGCTGGGGGGGTTTACCCCCCACCCTGAACTCCGAGATTTTTTTTATCTCCAGTGACTAGACTGTCATTTAAAACTTAAAAAATCTGATTTATTATCTTGCGTATGTAAGTAGGATTATTTATTTATTTTGAAAAATATTTATTCTTTTTTTTCTTATCTAAATTTCATTTGGTTTCTTGCATCAGCCACCTCTTTACGTCACTTTGAGCCCATCCTGTAAAAATCAGTGGAAAAAAAATGTTGTGTTTGTTGTTGATTTCTAAAATGTTTCAAGTGGGTGAGGGAAAGTAAAAGGGGGAAGAAGCTCAATCAAGAATGGAATAGAATTGCCTTTTCAAAATGGCTGAATTGAGACCTCCAAAGTAATGTTGTTTTGTTAATTTTCTAAGTTTATAATACTTTGCTTGCCCTTGCAGAATTAATGTTTTCATTTTGAGAAATCTGATTATTGTTATTTCTTTTAATGTTCATCTCCTAAAATGTCTGTTCCATGAAAACGTAAGGTAGTCTTTTAAACAGGAGGTAACAGGCAACCTGTTTTATTTATTTTTAAATTAAATTTGTTTTGTACCTCATTAAAGATTCATTAAAGATTTGGTCCCCTTTTTTGGGTCCTCTGCCTATCTGGTTTACAATTAAATAAAGTACATTCTGATTGGTGTCCACAATTACAGTGTCTATTGTCAGACATGATTGTTTTCAGTCATCAAGCTTCAGTATCACTCCCTGTTCCCAGTATCAGCACTCGTCATCTACGTCTTTCACTTCTCCGTATGTTTGTCATGTTTCCTCCTCACTACTCAGTCCTGCTCTCACGTATCCCATCAGCCATTTTTGTCACTCATGCGTCATTAGTCCTTTCATTTCCAGTCTTTATGAACAGCCAATCAGAGGTGTGAGTGACAGAAAAACGTGTGGAATAATTAATAAACCAGTCCATTAGTTAATTGAAATATCAATCAAATTCTTTCTCTTTGCTGCCATCATCAGTCCATTAAATGGCATTAAATGACTGGGATGTCTGGAAGGAAAGTGATTTATAAAAGAAATCATTGCTTTTGTTTCCTTTTTGTGATTTTCCAATAGAAACATTAGACAATAAATATCCTTTACTGTCATTTTATCTTCACAAATTGCTTTGTTTTGCCCAGTTCTAAATAATAATATTCAATTAACTTTAACTTTAATATTTTATTTTCTTATTATAGTGTATGCTGATCAAAATTCTCACATTGGATTATCGGATTAAAGGGAAATTGAAGAGTTTTTCGCATCTTAGAATATTGAAATGAATATGGGTAAAGTCAAATTTGATTCATTCATTTGCCTGTATTTTTCAGATTTTTTTAAATAAATATGAAAAACAGCCCGTAAAGAGACCCCTGCATCTTCTGCTTGGTCTAATATCTAATACATCCAGTGGAATAAACACTAAAAATAAATAAATAAAATTGTATATCAATAATGTATGGGGGAGCAATGTCAGGGGGTGACATAACAGACAGGAAGGCTTTGACTGACATTTAACAAACTAATTGACTGTGCTTACATCTTACTAATCTGCATTCGACACCCTTGCCCTCACTCACACAACTAATTTGGGTTTGTTAAAAAGACTGAACATTAAAACTGATGATCAGCATGATAAGGGGCAGATGGTACTGAAGAGTGCTCTGTGATAACCAAAAACTGTGTGTGGGAGTGATACAAGATGAAGAACAAGTGAGTAGTGAAGAATGATGGCGGATAGTGCTGTGTGATGAGTTGCAAGTTAAGTAGTGTGGAGGGCAGTGGCGGTGACAATTGATATAATGTTTCCCAAAATTTGATGACTGGGGAAATGAAAAAAGACCAAGTCCTAAAATGGACGCCACACAAAGACAACCCAAAGGACATGATGTGGGGTCATAGCAAATATCTGCTCTTTATTACATTGTCTTCTATCTCTTAAAGTTTAATTGGTTTTTTAATGTATTGTAATATAATTGTTAGATAATTAGTATAAACTTAATTACTGTAGCTTATATATTAAAGTTATAATTGACCTTAAAAAAACACCATAAATACACATTAATATGTGAGCAACCCAAACAGCAAACACACAAACTTCATTCTCAGTGAGATGTGATGTTTCTTTATAAAATACTAAGTAGATCAGTAGAAATAGAAAAGACTAGAATAAGTTGCGTGAATCACCAGTGACTACTTTGCAGCAAACCATTAGGATGAATTACAAAAGATAATAAATGTACTGAGAGACAAGGGGCTGAATGCCCCCTAGAAGGACGCTCCTAAAAACCCTATTAAAAACCTTGATAGACTACCTTCACATTGCTCCCTTACTTGCTGGGCTTACTTGCGGCTGCCTGTCCGTGATATTTCCTCATGGCACTTTGCATATTTAAAACCTGAACAGACCTGTCCTTTTGGCTGATGCGTTTTCCCCTTCTCCCCTCCCCAGACATCCTCTGCTTCTGTTGGGTCCTGCTCCTGTTGTGCTCAACTATGATGTTTGTCTTATTTAATCGAGAACTAACTGCATACTGAGCTTTTACTTCTGAAAGAAAGTGTTAAAGTAAAGTTCCCGCTCTACAATTCCTGTGTTTCTGTGCAATTCTGTGACCCAAGAGACAAGTGGTACCAGGGGTTGCAAAATGGATCCTCAAAACGATATGAATGTTCTGGGTCTGGCTAGGGCTTTGGGTTTAATGGAACTGGACCTGGATGCCCTGTGCATGCCAGTTGCAGGATTTAATTTATTTAGTGTGGGGAAAGTAGCCAGTGAAGTTTACTGGCAGGGATTCCGAGTTCCCCGGAACAAATTTTGTCATGATGTTGACTTCGTTCTCCACTTTGACAAATGAGGAAAACTCTCAGGCTGCTTGGGGAAAAGGGTGTGCATTTCTGCCAGAAAACACTCCCCAACCTGCCTGAGATCGTTGCAATGAACAGGCTCAGGGCCAGTACATCAGTTTCCTCCCAAAAGGCATCCAGGCTATTCTTTCTGATGTGATCCATTGGAGAGGCTCCTGGGCGTGGACACCAGTCGTATTTCCCCAATTGAACATTGAACTGATCTCCAGTGATCTGGAATGACTCCCTTCATTTTCCCGGAGCGGCTGGTGGCCATATACAACTCTCAAATTGCAAATGCCTCCAAATACAGACCAGTACTTAGGAGCAGATGGATTTTTGTGCTTACAACATACTGGGAGCTCATTAGATTATGCATTTAAACAGACTTGCTCAATGGACTCTTATTACCAAGAGTGTGCCCCCAGGGGCTTAAAAACCCTGCACTTTCTTGAGAAAGATGGCTGTCTTTTAGAATGATATCAGATCATTTTAGTGGGGAAATTTTTTGAACAATTAGTTGTACCTGAAAAACATAGGGGCTACTTTTGCAGTTGACACTCACATCTTGGATGGGAACCTGAGGGCTGATAAGACTAGATGTTGAGCGATCTGTCCGTCATGTCCGATTGCTAGATCATTTCTGCTTATAAACCTCCTCAGGCTCACCTTTCTCCTATGCCTATTTTGAGTCCTTTCCCAAATGTGGGATTAGATAGGCCTCTACCCAAGAGTATGCTTGTGTTGGTTGACTATGCTCCGTTGTGCTCCTGTGAAATAGAAAAATACAGATCCCAAATATGAGATTGGAAAATTTGGGAAATTTAAAGATCAGAACTGAAGTTGTGCTAAGCAAAAAGTGTAGTGCAAGGGGAACTTCCTGTTTTCTTTACAAAAAAAACACAAGTGACCAATGATGAACTTTAAAATAACTTGAACAAAATGTTGATCCAACAAATTGTTGTAAAGATGATGTCTCAAAATTTGTAAAACTAAAGTCATAGAAAAGCTTTGCTCTATAAAGATTTAGGACACCGACTTCTCGGGGCAGATGAAGGCAGGTGTCCTGGGACTCTTCTCTGTCATTCACCTTTGCCTGGGTGTATCAATAAAATATTTTAACTTTAATTATATCTCTCTGTCTTCAGTCCGAAAGCCACTAGAGAAAATTGTCCACAGTTTCTGCTGCAGGGGCAGGAGGCGGCCGCCGATCCTTGCGAGGAAGACCTCAGCGACCCTGTCTTCTTGAAGCAGACTGCGCTACTGAGTCTCCGGCAGCAGTGTAAGCAGCTCCGATAAGTTAGGACGCCCTGTCCCAGATGGCTTCTGCGTGAGATGTCCCTCCTGGTTCAACCCGGTGACTGAGAAGGATTTCCTGACAGAGCTAATTAACCCCCAGGCTGGGGTGAAGTACCATCGGGGACCCCGGGATATGGGGAAGACGTAACAGGTTTGCTGGTTCCCCTTGAAACTGGAAGTGACTGAAGTAAAAAATTACTCTAACTGGGAGTTAGGAGTGGTATAAAATTACTTTAACCAGAAGTCACTGGCTGTTGGGGAAAAGAAGAGTGGTGCTTGCTGAAAAATTATAGAAGGAATCGGTTTTTAGGACTGGGTGCGTGGCACATTTAAAGGGGCCCTAAAAGATTCAGTGGGCGAGCAAGGCTGAAGATAAGATATAAATGTTAACAGTTTAAAGGGTTTAAAAGTAGGAAAGAAATTAAAGTACGTCTGAATAAAAAATTGCTTCCTGGCAGAGGAAGCAGGAAATTAGTGATGGGGACACATGCAGCAAACCTGTTAAACAAAATAAGGAGGGATCAAATTAATGTTGAAGGACTGTTTGGAGGATCACAGCGTCTAAAAAAAAAAAAGGGGTCTCAGAAGGTTAATGGAAAAGACAGGTTTGATTTAAGAAAGCATGTAAAAAGTGGAATAGGAAGCGGAGGGGTGGGCGTTAGAAGGACAGGAGAGCAAGTGAAATTCAGGAAATTGAAAAATTTTATGTAGAAATGCACAAGGGTGTTGTATGTAGAGTGTACGAGGATTTGTAATAGAGGTATGTGTTATGTATGAAGAGGGGAGTTGGTTATTAAAGACTGTAATTTAAAAGGCAGTACAGAAATAAATTATTGGCTGCAGAAAGTTAGAACTAAAAGGGAAAAAAAAAAAAAAAAGTTATTTAAAGCTTACAGAAAGTGCAAGCGGGATTGGGAAACCTTGTCGAATGGGAAAAGCGGGAAAAAAAAAAAAAAAAAAAAAAAAGACCCTTTATATCCCCCCTTGTTCCTCCACCTTTCCTACACCACCCACAGCCCCCCCTTTCTCCTCCGCCACCTCCACACACGCACCAGAATTAAAGATGATCCCTTGGGTCTGGTTTCTTTGAAGAATATCATTATGATCCCTCATTACACACTGATCTGGGGATGACAAAGTAACATAATGGGTGCGGGGTGGGTTTCACGATCCTAGAACCTTCATTTCACAATGCACTAGAAGTAAAACCCCTATTCCTTCAGCCCCTAATCAAACACCACCTTTCGATCCCCTTAAAGTCCCCCAAACCCACAGGCCCCTTATTGAATCCCCCTGTTGAGATCCCAGAACCCCGACATGATTCAAGCAACCTGCAGGAGCTAATAACCCCACTACTGTTAATGATACTTTTAACTGGGACTTCAGAGCTGAAGGCGTTGTCCGTTCCTGATCCCAAAAGTCATGTGTGTTTAAAAATTCATAGAACAATTACAGCACTGTATGATATGTATAAGCCTAATGCCGCAGAATGGACTCAGGTGCTGTGGAAAAAGCGGCAAACCCCCATGGGACACTGTCAATCATGGACAGCATAGCGGAAACCCGTGGCAGTGGAGCAGGCGTTGCCTCGGGGCCGGATGAGGATCCCTTTATCAAAGGGGAACATGTTAAATGATATTAGGACAAGTATAGAAGGCAGAACTAGTCTCTTATCTGCTACCAAACAGAAAAAAGATAGACAGTAGATGAATGGGCACACTGAATTTAAGAGTTAATGGCAACACACTCCGGCCTTGAAAACCCAGACAACCGAACTAAAACTGCAGTTCCTCTTTTTGTTCGACTAAGGACATTCAAAACAAGGTATCCTTTTAGATGAGGCGGCGTTTGAAAAAACGTCCGCATCCCATGCTGACGACAGAGCAAGCAGAAGAGTCGAACGCGAAACTGATTGCAGGACAAAGAACTATTACACTGGTGGGGCCACCCCGGCGGGAAGTCGGGGGCTGGAGGATTTCCGGGAAAAGGGGTGTGGCGGGACGAGGTAGCGGATATGTTCCCTAATCCAGGGATCATCCACTAGCTGCCTCCCCCATACCCAAAAGCACATATGCTTATTACGGGTGTGGTGAAAATGGGACTTCGCGAAATTTTTGCCCCACAAGTGCCCACCCCTCCTCACCACCGAACAATTTGATGTTTCATGGACATAGGAATCGAGATCCCACCCCTTCTCTTCAACTATTTTGCTCACCCATAATTCAGAGACTGACCCATTATTGTTTTGTTGGCTGGTGAATGGCACGAAACTGTTTTCCCCCGTGGACACAGAGAAACCCAAACCCCCTTTCGCTGAAGGGAGGCCCCTGCCTCAAAATTCTTGTTTCAGCTGCATTCAGTGATTCACTTTAACACCCCAAATTTCTTTTAAATCAGCTCTGTCCAGTTAACCTCTTAAAAGGGGATCTCATTGACCTTTTTTCCCATTTCAATGAATTTCCCACACCATCCTTCTTAAAGCCTTCCTCATTTCTCTCTGCTTTTTAATCTAAAGCCCTGACACCCTATTCATGCCAAATTTTCCCTATAAAGTAGACCCCCCTTGGCTAAATCTTTTCTTTCATCGGGCTCCCCAAACCCTTCACATCCGATTTTATTTCCCCACAAAAGCTGCTGCATTTGTACATCTATATTCACAGAATATTTTTTATCTTGGGTCAGTACCTCATATTTCTTTAGCTAATCGAGCACTGTACATTGGGAAATCGGACCATGGTAGAACAATGTCTTAATAGAACAGACTGGTTACATGTTGCTCAAGGTGTTTTGGATACCTCAGATCTTTAATAACTAAAGTTGTGCTTCAAACTGATTTTTTTAGTGCACGTGTATTGTGCGCACTTCTCTTTCTGCTTCTTTATTGAAAAACAACTTCCTTCTTGGCTCTCAGCCTTCCTGACTCTTTGTGGTCTCAGGGAAAAAATGATTATGGAAGGATGGCCCATTCGGGGCCCCCTGGTGATCCACCCAAAATCCTCCTTCCGCCGCATCGTGCCCAGTATCCTCTGTCTCGGGAAGCAGAGGCTGGCATCTCCCGTACATTTCCAATCTTGTGAGCGCAGTGCATTATTCCAATTAAATATTCTCCAGTTAATTCTCATTTTACCTGTAAAAAGGCTGACGGTTCATGGCGTTTTGTTCAAGATTTTAACAGTGAATGCTGCAATCTTTCCAGAGCCCTATTGTACCTAATCCTTCCACTATTCTTTCTGCAATCCCCCCCTCTCTCGTTTTTTTTCAGTATTGGGTTGTAATGCTTTTCTCTATCCCCATACACCGAATCAATTCTGGTTTGCTTTTACTTTCCAAAGCCGTTGGACATGGACTGTCATGCCTCAGGGATATACTAAAGGGCCCCTTTTGTCAATGGACAAGCGCTTGCTCAAAATTCAAGGGTTCTGGCCAGACCGAGTAGTACATTAATACAGTATGTAGATGATATTATGTTATCAGCCTAAAAAGATTTTGCACAGGATCTAAACTACACTGTTTCTGGGGACAATGGACATAAAGTTTCAAAGGCTAAATTTCAATTAATTCAAACAACTTAAAATATCTGGGTCAGACATCACAAATGGAACAAGAGCTCTCTCAAGCGTCGATTAACAGTATTCAAAACCTTCCCAGACCTGTCACAAAACAGCAGGTCATTCTGTATTGGGCATTTTAGGGGTTTCCGGCAATGGATTTTGAATTTCACTGAAAGAAACAGCGTTACAAAATTTAGAAACACCCTGGTTCCTCCCTTTTTGGTCAGGTCAATGGACGGCAGGGTGAGAAGCCTCTTGACGAAAAAGCACTGTCCCTCGGCCCGGGTTTGGGGTTACGGACCCATAGCTCATTCACTTTGTTCGTGGAGCGAAAAGAGGGATATATGAGTGCAGTTCTAACACAATTACATGGGATAAACAAAGGCCAAAGCATATTTTTTAAAAATTGGATCCAGTGGCTGCAGCACTTCCGCCGCCTTAGGGCTGTGGCTGCAACGAACTGTCTGGCAGTACAGATGTAGTGCTCATGAGCCTAACAGTAAAGGTGCCTCACCTACATTCCATTTTAGTACAGGCTAAGACTCACATCTCACTACTGCTGGGCACCTATCAGAATGTACTCACTTTGTCAAACATTACGATTGAAAGATGCTCCACCTTAAATCCAGCCTACGTTACTCCCAAATAATAGCGATGGTGAACATGATTGTCAGAAAAAATTGCAGAATGTTAAACCACAAGTAGATCTACAAGAAACACCTTTAGAAACTGGAGAAATTTTTTTTGTGGATGGATGCTCTTTGCGATTAGAGGCGGTGCACCTTCAACTGTTACGCAGTGGTCAAGGGACCACCGTTGGAAAGCAAATCGAATTACATCAAGTTTAAGTGCACAAGCAGCTGAATTAATAGGCCACCGGCATGCCAGCTGTCTGAAGGAAAAAAAATAACAATTTATACAGATTCCAGATATGCTTTTTGGGGTCTGCCATGATCATGGGGCATTATGGAAATTGAGGAATTCAAGACCAGTACTGGCAAGCCCATCCAACATCAAAGTTAATCAATCCCTTTTAGGCCCATAACTAAACCATCAAAGCTAGCGATTGTTAAATGTCAGGCTCACACAGGAAAGCAGGATTTTGTCAGCAGAGGAAATGAACTGGGAGATTATTTTGCAAAAGGCTGCATCTGCAACACCCAATTTCTTTATTTCAACAGAGAAAAGACCAGGACCCTGATAATCAAATTATTTCTTTAAGAGTGCAGCCCGGACATCGAAAAGAAAATGGTCCAAAGGTCCTTCTCTCATGGAGTTTGGACACCAACAAACAACAAACCTTTTCTCCCAAAAGCTTCTTTTCCCGGAATGGCAAAAAATAGCCTGCCTCGACCATGCGGAAGAGACACCATGGTTCAAGATTCGAAAAGCATTGGGAAGCTGTAGGCTTCTCCACCTCACAGAAACAATTCTGTAAGCAATGTGCCCTTGGGCAAAGGTTTAATGTGGGAAAAAAGGACACAGGTAAGTCCGCCGTTACTCCCAACCCAATGGGACCGTTTGAGCACCTCCCAAAAGGGTTTCATTGAGCTAACACCGTCTAGAGGTTACCGATATTGCCTTGTGATTGTCGATGTTTCTCCCGATGGGTAGAAGCTTTCCTTCTAAACACAATGTTTAAAAAAGTTGCTAAAGCACTAATTAAAGAAATTATTCCAAGATGGGGCATCCCCAAAGTTCAGACAGATAATGGAAATTTCTCCTTTGTGATTCCATTATAAATGAATTGACTACCTGGCTACAAATCAATGTGCATCACTACTGTAAATACCATCGCAAAGTGGGGGTATTGTGGAACGATCAATGGCACCTAAAAGCTGCTTGCAAAATGTGGGAACAAACCAATTTACCTGGCCAGATCTTTACCCTGGCTTTAATGGGAATGAGGGGGGCACATTGGCAATTGGGACTATCGCTGTTTGAATTTCTGACGGACACCCCTGCCCGTTGGCATGGTTATAGAAATATGAATCTGCATACCGTGGACAATGATCTTCTCTCTGGTCTTACAGGTCTCAGAAACGTTCCTGAAGAAGTCCCGAAACAGGTTAATCAGGCCTGGAGAACCAGCCCTCCATCGAAGACTCGCCGATTCCCCTTGGGGACCTGGATTCTGGGCCGAGACACCGGGGAAAACATTGGCATCAGCCCAGGTGGAAGGACCGTTTCAAGTTCTTCTATCCACACCCCAAGCTGTCAAGGTTGAAGGACTGCCCTTGGTTCACCCTTCCCATTGCAAAAAAAGGCACTCCTCCTGCTGATCCTGACTGTATCCGTTTTCCTTGTCTACAAAGCAAAGTGATCCTGATTTTCCACAAAGGACAAACTGCTTCACTGCAAGTCGGTTTTGTTTCTAAATATTTCAATACTTCTCTGCTAAAGCTTATCTATTACATGAAAAGGGGTATTTGCAAATTTCTTCAGGTCATACCCCATCCCCTCTCTTCCCTTTTTCTCCACCCTCTACCTCCCTTCTCTCTATCTCTTCGGTCTAAAAAACCCATTCAGGTAAATACTTCAGTTTGATCAAAAGATTTGGGGTGTGAAATAGAAAAAAAACGAAAACAGTATGAGATTGGAAAATTGGAATTAATGATCAGAACTGAAGTGCTCTAAGCAAAATGTGTAGTGCAAGTGCAACTTCTGTTTTTCTTACGAAAAAAAAAACACAAGTGACCAACTGATGAACTTTAAAATAACTGATGAACTTTAAAAATGTTGATCCAAACAAATTGTTGTAAAGATGTAATGTCTCAAAATTCTTATGCAACTAAAGTCATAAGACAAGCTTTGCTTATAAAAGATTTGACACCGACTTCCCGGGGCAGATGAAGGGCAGGTGTCCTAGGACTTCTTCTCTGTCATTCTTACCTTTGCCTGGTGTGTATCAATAAAATATTTTTACTAACTTTAATTATATCTCTCTGTCTTCAGTCACAGCGACACTAGAAAAATTGTCACACTCCTATGATGTTTGCCTTTCTTTTAAGCGAGAACTAACTGCATACTGAGCTCGTTGTACTTCTGGAAAAGAGTTTTTTTGTTTGAAGGGTTTGAATAAAGTTGCTGTCTCTACAATCTCCGTGTTTCTGTGCATTCTGGGACCCAAAGGTGACAGTATTTTCTTATCAGTGAAATCTACCATTAAAGTATGTTAAAATAAGTTACAGTATGTTTACACTTTCTCGACACTGGGTTTGTTACAGTGGAAAAAACTATTTTATAGAAACCTCTCAATAAGAAGTATAACATGGAACTGACAATCAAAAGAAACCAATTTCTAAATCAAAATATTACTAATCAATCATTATTATTTTGTGTGATAAAATGTAAGGCGCGACATACAATCAGGCTTACCTTTTTTTTATACTTTATTAATTTTTGCAACAAGTTTTACAAAAGAAAAATTGTAAGGACAGATCATCCCCACCGTTGAGAGAAAAGAGAGCAAGCCTACGGCATGAAATTTAAGGCTTGTAAACATACCTAAATTAATAAATTATCTGTGCTTCATGCACTTATTTTAGAATATTACTGATTAGATCCTGCTATGTTTTGAAAAAACTCTGCACAGATCCTCTAACTGAGTATTTGATTTTTTCCAATTTTAAATAATATAACACATCAGTTTCCCACTGACTTAAAAGACAAGAGTTTGGGTTCTTCCAGTTTATCAGAATAAGTCTGCTGCAACAGTTTAGTGAAAACAATCACAATTTGTTTGTCCTTCTCCACTTTAAACTCCTCTGGAAGACCCCCAAACACAGCTGTTAATGAGTTAGGAGGGATTGTGAGTCCAAGGCTGTCTGACAGGTAATTAAAAATTTTCCAGAATAATGTTAATTTGGTGCAGGCCCAGAACATGTGACCCAGTGAGGCTGGGACTTGGTTGTAGCGTTCGAGGTTGGGCTGCCTTGGAAACATTTTGGAGGTTTTATCGAGACAGATGCTCATATATAATTTTTAGTTGTATAATTGTATGCTTTGCATATGGAGCTCCAGTGAATTCTCTGCATTGCTATTTTCCCTCCCTTTTTTGATATATTAATTGAGAGATCTTTTCCCAGTGTCCTCTTGGATCTTTTTAAAGGGAGGGATTGTAAAATGATTTTATATATTGTAGAGATGGTGTCTAAGTCCTTGAGATTGAGCAATATTTTTTCCAGCATGTTTGAAGGTGCAAGATGACGAAAATCTGGAAGGTTCTGTTTAACAAAGTTCCTAATTTGAAGATAGTGAAAGAAATGTGTAGCTGAAATGTTAAATTTAGAATGTAATTGTTCATAGGATGCAAAGACATTGTCTATATAAAGATCTCTAAGCAAGTTAATTCCAAATTTTTTTCCCGGTATTAAAAACTGCATATGTTTGCGAAGGTTGAAAGAGGGGGGTTCTCTTGCAGAGGTGCCACAGATAAACCCGCTTAAAATGCTTTACTGGTTTCAGATTCAAGTGAGTGGAGCACAAACATAGTATATTGCATAAG